>NW_008336314.1:1809201-1817864 GCF_000622305.1 Nannospalax galili | reverse complement strand
GCAAAGGAAAATAGCTTTAGATACTTAAGTGACAATAGAATTTATTCTCATAATTGTTTTAATAGCTTTTATATAATCCTCATCGCTATTATAAGATATAAAATGTATTTATCAAATCTGTAATCATTATGCCAAAAAATCTGAATTACTGTAATATTTTGAATATTGTTAAAACTGTAACTTTAATTGTAAAAAAAAAATAAAAAAAAAAAAGAACCATTTCAAGATAGAATAGAACTATTTTAGAACACTGGTAATAAAAATAAAGGTAACTGGTGTGCTTTGAGGTAGAGGGGAGAAATTAAAAAGAAAATGAGATATTCAGTATTCACAGGTATATCTGGGTCATTAGTGTGGTGGAAACACAATGTGAGATCTGTAATGCTAGGTCCATCTCATCTTTCACAGGCTTTCTTTGCGTCAAATGTCCTAATCTTTATTCAAGTTCAGTCCCTCTTTTAATGATACTCTTATCTTCTCGATCTTCGGAAAGATTGGAGTTATTAACCTCCACTCATCTTTTAAATTTGGTTTCCAAATCAACTCCATTGCCAAATGGCCTCCAGACTCTGGCTGTTTGGAGTCTGCTTGGCTAAAAGTTGATTCATTGTTTACATAAGGGTCATCCAGTGTAATTATATTGCTATTTCATCTTGCTATAAACTCAGTCACTACTGTTTTAAAATACACACACACACACACACACACACACACACACACACACTTTTATTCTCAGAACTACATACAAGTAACAGAAAGTAAGGGTCTTGACAGGATTAATGCAGCCAGAAGCACAGGTGTGATCCTAGAGAGTGGAAGTCTACATGTTGATGCAACACTATACCCTACTGAATTACTGGCTAGACAAGCTGGTTTCTCTTTAAAGTACCAACCATGTATACATCATCTTTTTCCTCTCTGAAACAAAAACTCTTGTATAATCATAAGCCTAGACCAAAGTCCATGTGATATATGGCTCTTATTATCCAAAAGCCACTTACTTGGGTAGAGTCCCCAAGCAGTTCTGGAAAACTATCTTAGACTCTACACTATTAAAAATTTAATTCTTGTTTTCTTTTTTTTTTTCGGTAGTCCCAGCTGGCTGAAACTCACTATGTTGACCTGGGTGGTGTCTATCTCAAAGAAATCTGCCTGCTTCTGCCTCCTGAGTACTGGGATTAAAGACATGAGCCACCATGCCCGGCTTAAATATTTTTGTGTGTGTGAATTTTATAAATTAATACTATATCTACATCATTTCCATCCTTCCTCTCCTCCTCCAACTCTTCCTATTTTCCCCCTACTCTATCTTCAGAAATACTTTTAACTGTAATATAGATATATGTATCTGAATAAGTTAATACAATTAACTTATATATATATATATGATGACATAAAATGTTATAATAGATCAGTTCATCATTAAAAAGTACAGGTTTTTTCATTTATCTATTTGATATTTCTAATTAAAACAATGCAAGGAAAGAAGAGAGTATTGAATTTTTATATTTGTCAACATAATTTCTAAATTTAGAAGCTCTTTAAAGAGAGCATCAAACCCTTAACATGAAATAGCCAGTATTTCTTTAGTGTAGACTTAACCAAAATGCATGGAGTTTTATTTTATTTTACTTCGGTGGAAAATAACTTCTTACATGCATCCATTTGCCCAGTAGAGAATATACAGAAGAACTTTATCAACTGTAACATTTATCAGTGAAATAACTAACAGAAAATACCAATTTAACCTTGACACTCTTAAATGAAATGGAAATATATGCTGCTAGAGTCATCACAGGACTGAAAAACAAAAATTAAAGTGAATGAAAAAAACGGGTAACAACAAGCAACACTAAACATCTCAGAATAACAGTGTTGCTGAATGGCACTTCACTGAGTCTTCAGGCCACAGCTAACTCACCCGTTTGAGTTATTCAATGTGAGATGTGCAACTTTTTGGCGAACCAATCAATTTTCATTTCTTGGATCACAGGAACAGAGGAAAAGAGCCCTAGCTCATTCATTGTAAATCCTTATAGCTTATTTTTTCCTATTTATTTATTTATATTTATTTCTCTCTCTCTCTCTCTCTCTCTCTCTCTCTCTCTCTCTCTCTCTGTGTGTGTTACAGCACATGTGTGAAGGCCAGAGGACAACTTGCAGAAACTGGTTTTCTTCTTCCACCGTATGGGTTCTGGGGATTGAACTCAGGTCCTTAGGCTTGGTGGCAGACACTTTTACCTGCTGAGCCATCTCACTGGCCTTCCTTATAGTTTTCATTAAAATTTTTCTTTGAAAATTGAAGTTAGGCCTAAAAGTGAAGCTCAAACTTATCAGAGTAGATTGGAAGCACTTTTCAAAATTTCGAAAGAACTTCTTGACCTTCAAAATTGATGCTTCAAAATCAGACAAAATTAGACAGACTTTTAAAAAAGAACCCAAAGAAAGCACATGCCAATTAGAGGTTACAAAAAGTTAACTCGGCCAAAGAACTTGCTATATGTTGCATAACTCCTGTCTCGAAAGATTCTACGAGACACTTTCCTTTCCTTTTATTAACTTGGAAAGGAAGTAAGAGATTTTCTGGGGAAAGATGATATAATGTTGTAAAAATCTATATTTTACATTGTATTTAAGGCCTGATTGGTAACATTTTAATTATGGACCCTGGTACTCAATTGCTAAAATATGTTAGAAAAATTCTTAGAATCATGTGGGGAAAGTCCACCAAAATTGGTTAAAATTATTATGTTTCCCATATTTGATGGGTAAAAAAAGAGAGACTCATAAGCCATAGATAAGTAACAACAGAGCTAAGTTTGTCGGAATTGGGTCGGAATGACAATAGTATCCTTTGCTAAGTTCTCCAGTCTACTTCACACTCTTTTAGGTCACTTCTAGCATGTTTAATTTTTAGTTAGGTGAACTTCCCAAATACTTGAGTGAATCACATAAGATGAATGTAGATACTAACTTCCTTATAGTCATGGAATTTTTAAATTTTGAAGTTGGAAGAGGAGTTGATGACAGTCCTTTAGTACCCATTTTGTGGGTGAGCTTTGCCTTATCTTGCTTTATTTCTCAACTTTTTATTGCTACCTTTTGAGGCAGACTTTCCTATAGAGCACAGAACAGCCTTGGGATGGAGCTCTCTCTGCCTTATCCTCTTGAGTGCTGAGTGAACTTCAGGTTTTGTGACTGCACTTCTTTACCTCTTGTTGTTTTCGCTGGCATTGCCTTATCTTGACTCATCTTCTGCACGGTTTTTCCTTAGCAGGTGTTTCCCCTCTTTTCCTTTCTATATTGCTCCAGTACCAATTGCTAGTTTTACATTACTTTTTTCCTTCTCTTAGTAACTAATTTGTTAGTATATACTATGCTATATTGTTTACTTATTCCTCCAAAGTTGTTGTACTTGAAGGGGCAATTGTTTTTAATTAAATATGCCATGTTTCCATAACTCAGTCACATTATAGTTATGCTTCAGTAAAGGACAGTTTGACTCTTGGCATCCATTTTAAGGCCCAGCGTAGACCTGAACTGCTGTCAACTTGTTCCTTCAGGTTTCTCTCAGAATTGCGCTCTCAAGCCAGGGCTTTGCTTATACTTTATTAAAACAATATCTCCAGTGAAATGAGGAAGCTAAAGGCAGACTCTTACCAGATAATATTGCCCTTTGAGCCCTAAACCTGCAATACCACACACACAACTACAAACAGTTTCTCACATTCTTTCATTGTTTGCAATGAGAAGATCACTGTTTGCAATATTTTTATGCTTTGGTATGCAAAGCATGCATACACATATTCATATACTATCATGGGTGGAGGTCGAGGAAGGGTCCTGAGAGATTAGGGCCATATGACTAGGTCACATGAGGAGGACATGGCTCAGGGAGCTTGTTTACATTACAAATAGGTTCCTGCCTTCAGCTTCTTCCCTGGCTTCTCTCAGTGATGGATTATGACCTGGGAGTTATAAGTGGAAACAGACCTTTACCTCTCAAAGTGGGTTTTGGTCAGTGTTTATCACAATAGAGAAGTAAATTAGAACACTCACAATAAAGAAGCAGAAGAAAACATTTGAAGACAGAAAGACCTTCTTGATCATGGGTTTGGAAAATTAAGTTTTGAAAATGGTTATATTACCAAAAGCAATCTACAAATTCAATGTACTATTCATCAAAATTCCAATAACATTGAACACAGAACTTCTAAAATCTGGGGGCTAGAGAGATAGGTCAGTGGTTAAGAACACTGGCTGCTTTTCAGAGGACTGGGGTTTAATTCCCAGCACCCACATGGTAGCAAACAACCATTTGCAACTCCAGATTCAGGGAATCTGATACCTTCTTCTGGCCTCCATGGGCATTGCACACATTAGTGCACTTAACATACATGCAGGCAAAACACCCATACACATAAAAAAAAATCCTAAAATTCCTGCAGAGGCATAGATGACCCTGAATAAGATAAAAGAATATTGTCAGAAAGAGAATATTGGAAATATAATATCCAATCTCATATTATAGTAACACAAACAGCTTGGTTCTAGCACAAAACCAGACATACAGACCAATGCATTAGAACAGAGAACCCAGAAATAATACCACACAGCCACAAGCATCTAATATCAAAAAAATATATTAGAGAAAAGACAACCTCTTCAACAAATAGTGCTTGGAAAGCTGAAGTTGCATGCATCAAAGAGTGAAACTAGATATAATCTCTCACTCTGCACAAAAATCGATTGAAAAATGTATTCAATACCTTCATATATGATCTGAGACTTGGAATGTAGGTAGCACAATTCAAAATATAGGCATAGGCAAGAGCTTTCAGAAAAATACTTCAGTAGTGCAATAATCACAAAGATTAGCAAATGAAGAGGGGCAATCCATGCTTGCAGACAATATATAGGTATGATCTGCTAGAATCTTTGGGAACTAAGCTGCGGGATACTGGACAACAGCTATCAGAAGAGGAGGTTGATAGTTCCAAACCTCTAATTTAACAATAAAGTAAAAGAGAAAAATTTAAATAACAGAACAGGAAAAATAGTCTGTCCCAGAGGGATTGGTGTGGTCTTACATGCCCCCCCACAGTGAGATAAAGTGGCCAGAGCTGTGTGTAAGACAGTGAACCCCTGATAAAAAGCACTATATTGTCAGTAATAGACACATTACACAGACTAAAGAGGAGGAAGACCAGGGCTGTGGATGGTGACAGCCACATAGGACAGACACTGGGAAACCCTCTCTTCTTTGCATTAAGACAAATACCATGTTTTCTGTCACTTTTGGCTACTAGGTTTTATAGAGATATATAAAATCGGGTTTGTGTATATGCCAAGAAAGTAGAAGCAAAATGGTAGTTTGGAGGAACGGAGAGAATTAGTGGAGGGTGAAGTGAGAAAAGGAGAGTAGAAAGGTGTTGTGAGCTGTGCCCCATATACAAATGCACTTGTGTGAAATGCTTTTTTTTAAAAAGCACAGTAGCATGTATAATGAATATACATGTTTTTGTTTTTTGATTTTTGATATTTACTTTTTAATGTATATTTTCTTGAATTTTTGTGCATTTCATACAATTATGTTCAGCCTATCTAATGTCACTCCCTTAATGGTTAAGATGTATTATATGAACTGCACAAAAACCATACATATATATTTGAACTTTATCTTTATTTTATGTGTGTGTATTGCTTGCATGTATGTAAGTGTACCCGTGTTGTGCAGTACCCATGGAGGACAGAAGAGGGTGTTGGATACCCTGGAACTAGAATTAGAGATGGTTGTAAGCCACCATGTGGGAGTTGGGAATTGAACCCAGGTCCTCTGCAAGAGCAGCCAGTGCTCTTACCTACTGAACCATCCCTCCAGTCCCACATAATATTTTTTTAAAGAGACAAAGTAATCGAGGTATATGTAGCTCCTACTTTTGTAATGCAACATACTATTCTACAGAAAGCTTTCGTTTATGGGTGTACTGAAGAATAATGGCAAAGATACAGTATATACATATCATCGATCATTTATTATTGCCAAAAATATTATTCTTCTTTGGAGATATTATCCTATTCATAAGAGATCCTAAAGATAGCACCAGAAAACTCTTAGAACTCATAAACATTTTCAGCAAAGTAGTAGGATATAAAATTGATATACAAAAATCAGTTGCCATTCTATGCACTAATAATGAACATTCTTAGAAATTAGGAAGACAATCCTATTCACAATAGCTTAAATTAAACATGAATAAGCAAGGAAGTGAATTATCCATGTGTTTGTGTGTATGTGTGTGTGTGTGTTTACATGCATGCACATATACTGCAAGTACGTGTAGAGGTCAGAGGACAACTTATAGGAGCTGGTTTTCTTCTTCTTCTACCATGTGGCTTCGGGCATTGAACTCAGGTCATCAGGCTTGACAACAAGTGCTTCTGTTTGTTGAGCTATCTTGCTAGCTTCATAAGCAAGGACTTAATGAAAAGTTAATAGCTCTGGACATAATATCAAGAATTGATAAATTAGATTGTATAACACAAAAAGCTTCATATTAAAACAATTGAGTGAAGAAACGGTCTACAAAATGGGAGAAAAAAGTGTTTACTAGCTACATGTCTGACAGGTGATTAATATCTACAATATATAAAGAACTAAAAAATTAAATAACAGAAACTTCCCAATAATCCAATCAATAATGGACTAAAGAAACAAATAGATAGTTCTGAATCAATGAAGCACAAATGGCCAATAAGCACATGCAAAAATGTTCAACATCCTTAACCACCAGGGAGATGCAAAGTAAAACTATTTTGAATTTCATGGCTACAGAGACGGCTCAGGAGGTAACAGTGTGTACTGCTCTTGCCAAAGACTTGAACTCAGTTCTTATCACTTAGTGGTTCACAATTGCTTGTGACTCCAGCTCTAAGGCATCTTAAACATTTGGCCTCTGGGGGCACCTGTACACTTGTGTACATACCCACACATAGACATATACAACTAAAAATAATAAAAATAACAATTTTAATGAAACCTACATGTGTCCATCTTGCCCAGTTTAGAGTGGATATCATTAAGAAAAGAAATAACAGCAAAGGTTGCTGATGATGAGGACAGAAGGGAATCCTTATACACTGATACACTGATGGTAGGATTGTAAATTAGTTCAGCCATTATGGAAACCAATATGGAACTTCCTCAAAAAAACACAAAACACTAAAAATAGAGCTACCACACAATTCAGCTCTACATCTTGGGAGTAGACTCAAAGGAACTAAGTCACCGTATTACAAAGATAACTGCACAGCTATGTTTATTGTAGCATTTATTCATGATAGCCAAAGTAGGGGATCAGTATAGGTGTCTGTCAACAGATAAATGGATAAAGAAATGTGGTATATATTCACATAATAATTTTTTTTGAGGTTTCATTGTACAAGGTTTTGTTGTAGTCGCAGCTGGCCTTGAACTTGCTGAGTGGCTAAGTTTGACCTTGATCTCACAGAGATCCACCTGCATCTGCCTCCCTAGTGCTGGGATTAAAGGCATGGGCCACCATGGCCATCAGATTTATTTACTTTTATGTGTATGAGTGTTTTTCCTGCATGTATGTAAGTGCATCTTTGCATGCAGTACTCACAGAGGCCAGAAGAGAATGTCAGAATTATGGATGGTTGTTCCTATGTGGGTGGGAGGAACTGAACCTGGGTCCTTGACAAGAGCAGTCACTGCTCTTAATCTCTGAGACATCTCTCCAGTCCCAACACAGTGAATTTTTATTCAGCCATAAAAAAGAAATTATGACATTCACAGGATAATGAATGCAACTGTAGCTCATCATATTAAACTAAATTAGCAAGACTTAGATAAATACCCCAATATAACATGTTTTCTGTTATATGTGGATACTAGATTACACACAGACACACAGACACAGACACACACAGACACACACACATACACACACACACACACACACACGTGCGTGCGTGTACACACATGCGTGCGTGCGTGCGACATAAAGTAGAAATGAGGCCAAGGAAAGGAAGGAGACTGGCAGGAGGGGAAAAGAGAATGGAGAGGGAACGGGAGCATGACTGTGTTTTTTATTTATTGTTTCTATTTTTTGTGTATGAGTAACTTACCGAGGACAGAAGAGGGTGTTGGACGTTGTGCAATGCCCACAGAGGTCAGAAGAGGGTGTTCGATCCCCTGGAACTGGAGTTATGGACGGTTGTTAGCTGCTGTGTGGGTGATGGGAATTGAACCCAGGTCCTCTGCAAGAGCAGCCATTGCTTTTAACCACTGAGCTATCTCTCTAGTCCTGGGAGTATGACTGTGATAAAAGCACATAAAGTACTTGGATATAAGTGTCTTTATGAAATTCATCAGTATGTATAATAAATATACACTGAGTAAAACTGGTCTTCCAGAACTCTCGGGGGAAGACTGTGTTTATTTCTTTCCACATCTCAGAACTGTTCATGGTCTTTTAATAGCTACAGGTATCTCTGGTCAAGTCTCATTTTGGGTTCTATCTCCCTTACCTTTAGAACCTGGAATACAGACGACGTATTTTAGAGCTTTCTTCTAACTCATACAATTTTGAATGAAATTTTGAATGAATTACTTTGAAAAAATTAAATTAAGCCTATGA
>NW_008336314.1:1801662-1809183 GCF_000622305.1 Nannospalax galili | reverse complement strand
TATATATTATATATAATTGGTTTTATTGTTGGAGAGACACACTGCTTTTCTTCTGAGTGATATTTATTACCCTTTTTCTTGGGTTAATTCACAGGAGAGTCCAGTCAAGTTTAATTTGTGCCATTTTAACTTTTTATTACCATTCTCTCCCTTTTTGAGAAAAATGTTATTCCTCCTTTCAAATTTATAGGACTCTTTTACAACTTCTTTCTTAAAAGAAAAATAAGTCAGGTTGCAATTAATTCCCTTACAGATAGCTGATGAAATTAGTACTGACTCTGTTCCTTCCTTTACTAAGGTTTGTGAGGCCTTAAAATGTAATTTAAGAGGTGAGATTATAAACACTTCCTCATTCAGGAAGAAGTAAGAGAAAGAGATCTCTAGGGAAATATAAAAGCCTTAGAAGAATGGTTATTTTGAAGGCATTGTGAGAAGACTGTGGATCATGTGTGAGTTTTGTTTCTTCAAAAGAGTCTGTGGTGGTTTGTTGGGTGATAAATTTAGATGTGGCCGCACAAATACAGGTCAATATAAGTCATGAGGAATCTTCATAGAACACCACTTAGTCCATACTTATTGTTACCAGGGCATTATTAACCAACATGGCACCTTCTCAGTGGGAGACCCAAGTCCAGAGTCTCCAGGTAATCCATCATTAGTAAAAAGACTCAGTACTAACGGAAGGACCCAGATTTCAGATATGACCTAGCAGCCATGTTACATCCATTTGGCTATTCCTGCTCCTTCATTGGGTAAAACTGGTCTTCCAGAACTCTTAGGGGGAAGACTATGTTTATTTCTTTCCACATCTCAAAATTGTTCATGGTCTTTTAATAGCTACAGGTATCTCTGGTCAAGTCTCATTTTGGGTTCTATCTCCCTTACCTTTAAAACCTGGAATACAGACAACATATTTTGGAGCTCTCTTCTAAGTCATACAATTTTGTAAGAAAATTTTGGAAATTAAAGGGAAAAATGAACAGTGAAATGATAAAACAATATATATGATCAAAAAAGTATAGATATTAATGATGGCTAAAAATTTTTTCTTTTTGATTTTTTTCTTGCTTTTCAACTTCAAAGCCAAAATACAATATATAAATTACACTAATTATACTGGTTTCGGTGATTGGCTCTATACAGTGAAGGAGAAAACAGATAAGCAAGCACAATTTGAACTGGGTATTGTAAGGACAGACTGTTTGTACCCAGGGCATCATCAGACATCCATAACTCCTGCTCTCACTCTCCCTAGATTTAACCTTGTTAATCAACTCTAAAAGTTTCAGCTCTGAGCTCATGCTTGGGTTTAGAATTACAACATACTGACCACTCTGATAACCGTTTAACCCTTTTAAACTCATCACCCCAAGGGTGATGAGTTTAAAAGGGTTAAATGGTTACTTTCAGTAGCCTGAGGCTTATCTGGGAAGACTCTTTTCCAAGACCAATCATAAACAGGTAGTGTAGCCCAATTGTTTTTCTTCCCAAGATTCTACCTTTGACTACTTCTGCCTCTGCACATTGCCTTCCATCAAAAGAATAAGAAAATTTAGAAGAAAACAAATCCATTTGAACCTCAGTGTTCTTTTCTTTTGGTCAAAATTCTTATTGAGCATCTGTAACTTTTCAGGCAATGTTCTCAAGAGAATTTATTGATCAATGAAGCTTACAAAACCTAGGTTTTAGACTTGGGGGAGAGACATGATGAATGTGATTGGTAAATGAAACACAGAATATATTAGTAACAAATGCTAAAGGGAAACAAAAAAAGTAAGAAAAAAATCAGGGTGGAAGACTACAAACCAGAGAGCTGGCAGGCAGGCAGTTCTCATGGGAAAGGCATATTTGAATGAAGGTAAATCTGGAGAAGAGCACTGATGGCTAAAGAGACCAGGTCCACAAACACTTGATGAAGGGAGGTCTGACCCTGGCCTAGGGTGTTAGTGTAGAGAGATCTACAAATAGAAGAGAGGAGATACATTCAAGGAGATGAAGAGATTGAGAAGATTGTAGGGTATCATAAAAACTCCCTCTTTGAGCAAGATAAGAAGAGATTGGAACATTATGACAAAGTAATGCATGATCAGGCTCTCAGCACTGACTAGAATTACTGAAAGGTTTACAGTTTTCCTAGTGAGAAAGAGCGAGAGCTACATCTGACAATGCTGATGTACATAGAATCATCACAGAGAAATAGGGTGCTATGAGCAGGCTTGGGCCCCTTACGATTCACAGCTGAAGTTCTAATCCCCAGGACCTAGCAACATGGCCATTTTCGAAATATGACCAGTAGAGGTTATTAAATTAAACCAAGGCTATTAGTTGGACCCTAATCTAACTTGACTGTTATCCTTACAAGAAGAGGTTGGGACACACAAAGAAATCACAAGGAGTTACACATACAGAGGAACTACAGGGAGGACACAGAGAGAAGACAGCCACCTCTAAGGCAAAGAATAATGAGTTCTCAGAAGAAACCAGCTCTGCCCAGAACTAGATGGTGAACTCCTGTCTGCTGTTTAAACCACCCACTGTATGGTATTTGTTAAGGCAGTGCTAATGAAATAATAAACATGCCTTAGTAAATAAACCATGCAGATACATGCATGCTTTCTTATGAGGAATGGACATGCTCAAACTACAACAGTAAAGACAAAACTTTTTCTTCTTCCGTATTGATATAATCCTGAATATAAATATCTAACTATATCTTACCCCAGTATAGCAATAGGAAGCACACTCATATTTCCAAATCATTTTGAGTATACATATTTAAAAAGAATTGCTTCACCTATATATTGCCAACACAATTTATCTGTGAGTTATGTATGTCGCTGAAGTTTGCGTTATTTCCTTATGTTCCTTAAAAAATTCTGTTTCTTCTTTTTTAAAAAAATGAGTGACAATTTTCTGGGGCTGGAGAGATGGCTCAGTGGTTGAGAGCACTAACTGATGTTGCAGAGGACCTGAGTTCGATTCCCAGCACCCACATGGTGGCTAACAGGGAATCTGACTCCTTATTCTGACCTCTGCAGGCATTGCATGACACAAGGTGTACTTACATACAGTCATACACATAAAAAAATAAAAATAGTCGGGAGTGGTGGCGCACACCTTTAATCCTAGCACTTGGGAGGCAGAGGCAGGCAGATCTCTATGAGTTCAAGTCCAGCCTGGTCTACATAGTGAGTTCCAGGCCAGCTGGGGCTACAGGGAGACCCTGTCTCAAAAACACCAAAAAAAATGAGTGAAAATTTTCTTACATATATTTGGAAAATGTTGGAATTGACTTTAGTCAAGGTAGAGACTCTCTTTTTTAAAAACATATTTTATTTATTATTTTTATTTTATGTGTATGCATGTATTGCCTGCATGTAGGAAAGTGCACCCGTGTTGTGCAATGCTCGTGGAGGACAGAAGAGGCTGTTGGATTCCCTGGAACTGGAGTTACGGACAGTTGTTAGCTGCCATGTGGGTGCTGGGAGTCGATCCTGGGTCTTCTGCAAGAACAACCAGTGTTATTAATCACTGAGCCATCTCTCAAGCGCCGAGACTCTCTTTAAATAATTTTAAATAATGTTCATTTTATATTTAAGACTTCTCAATTCTCCCTTTTTAAAATTTTATTGTATTTATTTATTTTTTTATGTGTATGAGTGCATTGCCTGCATGTAGGTAAGTGCACCCGTGTTGTGCAATGGCCCTGGAGGGTAGAAGAGGCTATCAGATCTGCTGGAACTGGAATTATGGACAGTTGTTAGCTGCCATGTGGGTGCTGGGATTTGAACCCAGGTCTTCTTCAAGAACAGCCAGTGTTCTTAACGACCGAGCTATCTCTCCAGCTCCTCAATTCTCCCTTTCAAAGTCTCTTCTTGTTTTGAGGATTTAGTGTTAATTATAAATTAGGAATAAAATCATGCAGTATTTCTCTGACCAAATCAAAAGAAAAGAAAAATGGAGAGAGAGAGAGAGAGAGAGAGAGAGAGAGAGAGAGAGAATGAGAATCATAGGGGTTGAAATTTATCAGGGAAGAAAGTAAATATGTGTCCCCCCCTCCCGGGACTTTGGTGCCCCTCATTTGTATCCCAGCATATGCTCTGATCCACCTCATTGCACACAAACAAATACATTCTGGAATTTGTCTTCATAGCTAACATTAAATTGGCATGGTTAAATCAGCCAGGTTTTGGGTTAACATTGCCGAAATTGGAAAAATGCAAAAGTCAGCATTCTTGTTGGAAAAGTTGGTGGTTGACATGTTCCAGTGCCCTTCAGCACCCCCAGAATGACTGGTTCTCAGGGCACCACCTGAAACCACTGCTTCCTAGGAATAAAATGCCTTAAAATTACAAAACACTTTGCAATTTACAAAACTGCTTCACCTGTATTACTTCACTGAATCTTGATAGAACACTTGGGGTGCTTCTTAGTAAGAGAGAAGACAAAGGAAGTTTCACAAAGATGAAATACCGTAAAAGCAACTGGCTAGGAACCAAAGTGGTGAAGGAAGAATTGGTGGAGTTAGGCAAGTCTAAAAATAACCGCACATGTGACTTCCTCGTTGCCAAGCAGCAAGGAGTGTTCTGAGAGTTGAGAAAAGTGGCTACAACCATCTCATCCATGGGATCACCTGGTAGAAAATGTGCCACAGCATCTATACTAGATAACTTTAGTGTCAACTTAACAAACCTGGGTTGAGGGAGCCTCAGCTGGGGAATTTCCTCCCCTGGATTGGCCTGTTGCCATGTCTGTGGGGCATCTTCTTGATTATTGGGTGATGTAGGAGGGCCCAGCCCACTGTGGGTGGTGCCACCCCTGTATAAGAAAGCAAGCTGAGCAGGGGCCGAGGAAGCAAGCCAGTAGTATAAGTATCAGTACATTACATGACATATTCAAAATATCACATTAGACTTTGTTCCATTTTTATAATTAACAGTAACTATCCCGTCTGAAACTGGTTCAGTTTACTGTCACCAGAAGCTACTAGCTGAAACAAAGAACTCTCATTTTTCAAGTTTCTAGCCATGTCTCTTTACTCTACTTACACTTGAATTCCAGGAAATTCTTATCAACCGATCAGAAATTATTCTAGACATGTGCCAAATGTGATTATAATTCTTATATATTACTATTGACAAGTCATTGTGTGGGTAAAGACAGAAACAAAACGAAGTTGCATAAACATAAAAACATAGCTTTCCAATGTTGAAAATGACTGCCACACAAGGTTATAGGGGCTTGGATATTATGAATCTGATACTCTGATACCCCTTCTCCTTTTGCTTCCCTAATACCATAAATTGAATAAGACCCTCTGCCACATGCTCCCACCGTGTTATACTAGTCCACCACAGACCCAGTGAAACAGGGCTAGTCATGGTCAAAAACTTCTGGAATAATGAGAGAAATAATCCTTTCTTCCTTATAAACTGATTATTTCAGGTATTTTTCACAGTGAGGAAAAGTCATATAACAGTATAGTAATTTAAAAAGTTCAAATGAAAAACTTGATATTCAAAAAAATACTGCATGAATTCTTCATTCTTTTTAAAAAATATTTTATTTAGTATTTTTATTTTATGTGTACATGTATTGCCTGCACGTATGTGAGTGCACCTGTGTCGTGCAATACCGTGGAGGTCAGAAAAGGGCTTCGGATTCCCCTGGAACTGGAGTTAAGGATGGTTTGTAGCTGCCGTATGGGTGCTGGGAATTGAACCTGGGTCCTCTGCAAGAGCAGTCAGTGCTCTTAACCACTGAGCCATCTCTCTTCATTCTTAGTATACCTCAGACTCTGGAGACACAAGCGAAAGGGCTATCTGTATACAGTTACCAATGATCAGATAGGATTTTTCTTTACAGATTATAAGAGCTAAATTCTTACTATAATTTATTCAAAACTCAAAAACATTGTATAATACTTTGAATAATACTTCCCAAATTTGATCTTATAGTCATTTTTAGCATAATGGCTCCCTTAGAGATCTGGGATCTGTGGTTTATAGTATCTCTTGCCTTACAACATCTATTGCATTTTATATTTCTAGATTCCTACCATGATCTCTTATTCTGGCCTTGATGTTTGATTTTCATCTCACTTTTTAATAAATGTTTCAAAACAAACCCCCAAAACAGTCACAACAAAAAGAAAGGAAACCAGGCAAGATTCTCTCCTTATAAGTCTATAAAATATTATAAAATTAAACATCTAATCCTTAAAAGATTTTAGAGTTACCTCTTCAGAGGGGGGAATGTTAGAGCAGCCAAAAGCCCCATAAAAATAAATAAATGAAAGAAGAAAAAAAAAGAAAAGAAAAGAAAAAAAAGTGATGGGGAGATATGGGAGGTGTTGGAAGGGAGGGAGTAGGCATAGATTTGATCAAAGCACCTTACATGCATGTATGAAATTCTCAATAAAGTTTTTGTAAAACTTAAAAGAAAATTACACATTGCTACTACAAAGAGAATTTGCTTCCCAAGAGAAAAAGAATTGTAATTTGAAACAGTTTGAGAAAGATAAAACTGCTCCATGCTTTCACTGTAAACTGAGATGTCTCAGTCAAGCAAGGCATTACTAGATGGGGTTCTCAACGTCTCCTGGATCTATTCTTATCTTTCTTGTCCTGTTATAACTGTCACAGGTCAAGCTTCGTATAATCTCCTCTCACCCTGGTTATTACATTCCTTCCCTTCCTTTCTTTTAGACTGTTATCTTTCTTCAACTTTTTCAATATTTTCTTTATCTTTCTAATTTTCAAGTCTTTCAGTCTTCAGTGGTTCCACAGTCTTAGCCAATCAGCTACCTCGTTTTGTATGATGTCCCAGGCTCTTTAGCATCAGCCTTCCCCCTTATTCATTTTTTTTTTGAATCAGAGTCTCACTAGAGGCCCAGATGGCCTGGAACTGACTTTGCAGACCAGGCTGGCCTTGAACTTGAGGGGGATACTCCTGTCTCTGCCTCTTGATTGCTGGGGTGGCAGATGTTTGCCAGTATGTCCAACTCAGCACAAAATTTGTATAACCATCAACTTGAACTTCTTAGAACCCCTGGACATTCCTTTGTCATGTTAGTGTTTGTTTCCCCTCTGCTTGAGATGTCAATCAGTTCAACTAATCAACTTACAAATTTTCAAGAAAGACCTAAATATTAACTGATCACAAACTTCTCTGAGTCTTTCAGGTTTTCTAAGTATTCTTCTCTTAGATTCCCGCTTTTTTGTATATAATATCAATATAACAACTGCTTAATTGATTCATTGTGACCATTTGTTATCAGGCCATAGTAAAAAGTTATTGTTGAAATTAATGAGATTTGTTTCACAGTGACGAAAGAACTTTTGCTCAGGTTTTAATATTAGGAAAAGATGCCGTTCTCTTAAATGATGTGGGTTTTAATACGATAGCACTTATTTTCACTTTTCTTTAGAAAATTGTACTACCTAAGAAACACGTAGTACACCCTAGCAGATACCCCAGCAGGGTACTGAGTGACGAAAACAAATACTAATATGTCTTTCT
>NW_008336314.1:1800475-1801571 GCF_000622305.1 Nannospalax galili | reverse complement strand
TCGGATCCCCTGGAACTGGAGTTATGGACAGTTGTTAACTGCCCTGTGGGTTCTGGGATTCAAACCTCGGTCTTCTGCAAGAACAATCAGTGTTCTTAACCACTGAGCCATCTCTCCAGCCCCCCTTTTTCAGTCTTTAAATAGAACATAGTAATGCATTTTTTCTTTCTAAAGGAAAAATATTGTAATAATGGGGATTAGACATTCAGCATTTAATGGAAGAGGAGTGAATCTGAACATAATGTCAACATAGCTTGGTAGAGCTTAATAAAAGAGATTATTGAATTTTGTTTGCTTGTATACATGGTTATGATAGAAAACTATATTTCACTAACTATACTTTTAAGTAAACTTTTACTATGGTAAACCACATTCTAACAATTTACAATTGTAAACTAAAGTCTAACAATTTTTAAAAATTATGGCTGATTTAATCAGGTTTAAAGTAAAGTTTGTTCAAGTGACAGGCATGAAATTATCAGCAAGATTATATCATTCTAGCTCCACTAAACCAGAGAGGTTTTCCCATAAATGCAACCATAATAAAGATCTAAAATTACAACACACTTCCCATTCTGAATGTTCCCAGTCACAAAGGAAATGATTCTGACATGGGAATTCCTCAAGACTTCCCTAAGTGCACCTCTTATTAGGTTATTGATACCACTGGTCCCCTTAATTCTTAGATAAGAAAATGTTTATTGATATCACAGGAAGATCAAGTGTGTACTTTAGGAGAAAACTAACAGAGATCTAAGAGAATCATTTTTCATACTGCTTTTATATTTAGTTGTTTGATTTGAAAATGTTTCCATTAATAAACATTAAATTCTTTAGTAGAGATTAAATTTCCCATGTATTCTGTCATGGATACATAAGCTTCAATTAAAAGTAAGTTTAATGCATTTTCAATTTCAACTTTTCTTTTATGAAAGCTACCTGGATGGCAGGCACCAGAAGAAAAGGTCAGGGACAAAATCCTCTGAATAATGTAAAGATCTGGAGTTGGATAGAAAAAGACAACCAGAGAACATTAGGTTAAAATAATTAAAAACTGGAATGCACATTATTGAAATCCCGAGGGAAGATAATAGTT
>NW_008336314.1:1799967-1800309 GCF_000622305.1 Nannospalax galili | reverse complement strand
ATGTCAGTCAGTGTTCTATGGAATTTTATATTTTACTTCATTTAATGCTACAACAACCCTATATAGTATAGCGAATGATTATTATAATTATACAAACGAGGGAATTGAGCCGAAGAAGGATTAGGGATTTTTTTCCCCTAACCTCCCTATTAATGAGGTTAAATGCTAAGGCAAAGGTTTTTGAGTTGTAGGTTAAGAGGTAACCAAGAACAAAGGAAAGGGTAAGAGCCAGATAGGGACTTGAAGCTGCTTCCATCTCTCATTAGCGACACAGGCTTGTAAACTGTTTAATGTCACTAAGGGACAGAAGTATATAAGGTGCTAAACAAATATGCAGCCAGT
>NW_008336314.1:1799261-1799915 GCF_000622305.1 Nannospalax galili | reverse complement strand
CCACCCACCCACCCAACCAACCAAATAATCAACCCAGGAAACATACTTGAGTTTGATTTAACCAAAATAACTTCTATGTCAGTCAGTGTTCTATGGAATTTTATATTTTACTTCATTTTATACTTCATTTAATGCTACAACAACCCTATATAGTATAGCGAATGATTATTATAATTATACAAACGAGGGAATTGAGCCGAAGAAGGATTAGGGATTTTTTCCCCTAACCTCCCTATTAATGAGGTTAAATGCTAAGGCAAAGGTTTTTGAGTTGTAGGTTAAGAGGTAACCAAGAACAAAGGAAAGGGTAAGAGCCAGATAGGGACTTGAAGCTGCTTCCATCACTCATTAGCGACACAGGCTTGTAAACTGTTTAATGTCACTAAGGGACTTAAGTTGATGCTTATACCTACCTCAGCATTCTGTGAACAACATGAAATTGTGGAACAGAAGTATATAAGGTGCTAAACAAATATGCAGCCAGTAAATACTATTGATGAGTTAACTGGTGAAGTTTACCATATTTTTCAATAAAGATTAAATTAGACTGCCTTGTATATATGTAGTAATAATGCTATATAATATTACATTATTAAGGCTTCTTAGTAATGTTTATTAAAGACTCTCAATAAGAACATATAATTATTAAATTTT
>NW_008336314.1:1778330-1799159 GCF_000622305.1 Nannospalax galili | reverse complement strand
CCCCAAAAGTTTTCAATATCCAGATTACCCAGAGCAAACAAATACTATTTCTTCAAAGTTGATGTGGAAAGTCATGTATTTGTGCTCGCATCTCTGAAGTTGTTGGTATACTTGTAAGTTTCACTTCTTGGCTGTACTTCTTTTTTTTCTTTTACTAATACTCTGTACAGAACTCTCTCTCTCTCTCTACATATATAAATATATAATATATAAATATATAAATACATAAATATATGTAAATATATAATTATATACCCTTCCAGTGTATGAGGTTACCTCGTAAAACCTGACCCTCTAATAGGGGCTGTCGAGACACCATGCTCCCTTTCTTCTCAGCAGTCATCACTGTTTCCTCCTTTGAGAGAGATTTGACTCTCCCATTCCCAATATATGAACCCACACGTCACGGTCACAGGCCTGGTTTTGATCTTTGAACCATTTCTTTCTAAACCAGTATTCTGACTCCTTGCTTTAAGGGAAAGAGACCCGAAGCCTGCTTCAGATATTATTAACCTGGAAACACAAATCATGGCTTGACAGATGTGACTTGTGACATAAGCATGCTGCTGTCTCTAAGAGTCTCACATGGACAGTCTGAAGAGGACAGCCCACTGCGGTGGCTGAGTGGCATGACACAAACAGGAAAACATCTGGGCAAAGGTTTGAATCTGTTTTGAATTAGGCCAGCAGAAATACAGTAAGATGATTGCACTGCGATTAAATCATTGGAAACAATTTATCAGCTCAATAAGTTGTCACACCATCTGTCACGTAAATGAAACAGTAAAACAGATTTGGTCTATAACACAGTCTGATGAAACCAGATCTGATTAGTCTTTTAAAAAAATTCTTGTTTTTATTACCTTTGTGGAAGAAATTTCCTAGTTTTAGTATTCATTTTTCAAGAATTCAGTTCCTTTTTTCAGGTTGTCATAGATTCTCTTTTATTTTCTGGAATCATATTTTAAGAGAGGGCACTTAGATACTATATCCTACAAGGCTATCATCTTTGCATTCATCTTTTGAATCAGTAAGACTTGAAATGCCTCTACTAATAATAGCTAATACTTGTTGAGGACATAATTTGTTCTAGTCTAAATATTTTGTAGGTAGTCATATTTAATCTTCATAGCAACTATAGTAGATGGAAAAATTGTGACTGAAAAAAATAAAATAATGTATTAGGGCCACACAAAACCTAAGTGGCAGATTTAGAATTTAACTTTGGAATTTTCCTACCTCTCAAATTAGTTTTCATCATTTATACCCAATCTGTGGGAAAGTCAATAAAAATATTTCCCAAGTACCATTACACCAACACTATGGGAAATTTGAGGGTAAGTATATATATATAGCAAGTTCAAGTTGGTAGAATAAATATGTAAGGTATAGACTTAGCAAACAGGGTATAACTATTAAAACTGAAGCTAAGTTCAACTTTTAGTACCAATAGCATATATTATATAAGCCCTGTAGGAAATCATAGAAGTATGATACTGAGAAAGGAGATTAGCCTTCCTTAATGAGATAATTGGAAAATGAATTTTCAACTTACCCCAGGTAACTTTTATTTTCATAAGTTGCAGACTGAAGGTCTGCAAGGTCAATTCTTTACCATTTTGAGACAAATACATGTACATAGCCATTGTGCCAGTTAAATTGTGCCAATTTGCTGTGTGGGGCAATCCTGGCATCTTTTGGTTTTACCTAGCTGTCTTTGGTGCACAGTGATACTGCTACGGATTTGGATCTTCTTCTTTCTATTTCTGCTGTTCCATCTCAGGTCTCCACTTAAATCATCCTGGTCTTTTTAGAAGAGTAATTCAGTATAATTCTATTCACAGAGCTCAGTTACAGATTATCTTGCTCAGGTCTAATGCCCATGCCACCTGAATATTTATGCAGCCATCCGCTTTGAAGCTGTTAGTCAAAACCTCTAGATACTAGTGGACTTAGCTACCTTATTGAACCTGCAGACTTGATGTCTTCTATGTTCTGATAGACCTGTGTAACACAAGGGCTCATTTCACGATCCAGCAATTACTTTGAAAAGCATTAGTATTAGAAAGGACTGAAAGAGAGATCTGAATACTCTGAATGAGTCACTTCCCCATTCCTTTCTTATTCACTATTTCTGAGGACGGATATGGTTCTCTTTGTATACACACAAGGACACACACACACACACACACACACACACACACACACACAGAGGCATACATACATATGTAGGAATGACTTTTATAAAATGGACAGAACCAAGACTATTAATTAACCTTGGCAAACTCACTGAACCATGTGCTCTTGTGGCCTGGGTACCTGATCTTGTTTCCTGGAAACCTCAATTTGCTATTCCACCCCAAGGTAGGGAATGAATGCGAGTATGCTTGAGAATTAACATATCAAAGTACTGAAAGGCAGCATGTTCATCTTCATTAAAAACATACAGATTGAGAAAGGATGCTTGATGTTGTGTGTATGAGATATTCTAGAACTAGGGATGAAAAGACAAGATTGTTTGATAAGATATGAGTGGATTCTAGCTTGTACTTCCCCAGTTGAAGCAGGAGAAACTATTGTGAATAAAATTGTGGGCAAGGCCTGACTGGAAGATAAAGTTCCTGAACATAGCTCCAGTAGCAAGGTTCTACAGCACAATTCCAAGTGATAACTGGGGGAATGGGTGTCCTCTGAGTTCGAGCTCACTCTTACAAATTGAAGTTAAGAGTTAGGCTACTTTACTCAGGTATTAACTGTAATGTGGCATGGTAACACTACGCACAGATACACAGACAAACACATATATATGCACAACACACACTGTAAGTTCCTGGATGGTCATCTATATATTTTGTTATAAATTTATCTTTCATTTTCTACTAGGTACCAAATTGTAAATTTGAGCTCAATTTATTTTTGTCCTTCCTCTCCTACATAAAGTTATATTTTTGTGTATGGTAAGTGGACAAAATATTTGTTGAAAAAGTTGCTTACTTGGAGACTAGTTATAATCAAGTAATTATTCACAAAATATTTATTATGCACTCACTATGAGACTAAGTGCACAAAAATAAGATACCTCCTATCAAGAAGTTTATAATATTTAGAGGGCAAGTGACACATGCAAAGTATTTATTTGTTAATGTAATGAGGGCAATACAGATGAGTTTGAATCACTGGGATTACAGAGAGCACAATTACGTAGTACTCTATAATTCCACATACACAACTCAGGGCACTCTGGCAGTTAAATAATTGCCATCTCTAAGTGACTGTACTCTCCACGAGGTCAGTAGCTCTGTGTGGTTACCACAGCTCCACATATAACTAGCAGAAAGCCTGCCATGTAACAAGTATAATACTAAGTTATCTCCTGAGTGAATGAATGAATGAATGAATGAATGATACTGCCATGGCTAATGCTATCGATAGTTGTAGGATAAACTTAAGAAAGCACAGAATTTTGCTTCAGGAAAACAGACTCTGATGTCAGTGGCTTTGATTTTTGAATCCCAACCAGCTCTACCACTTACTGAGCAGATCCTGGTGATGCCTTTATTATTATTATTATTATTGTTATTATTATTATTTTTTGTCTTTTTGAGACAGGGTCTCCCTGTAGCTCCAACTGGCTGGTAATTCAGGTGCTGCCTTTTTAAACCTCAGCTTTACCTCTGTGAAAGACAAGTAATACTACCTGACTCATAGTTGTATTGTGAGAATCAAGAAAGAAAACAGACAGTTGGAACAATGCATAACTCACAGAACACTTTCTAGGTACCATTTTATGACTTATTCTGTATTTCATCTTTTATTATAATGGAGGCAGAAGGGGGCAATAGCCATACTTCTTCTTGGTGTGAGTATGATAGCGTTTCCACATTTGTAAACTGTAAGATAGAAGGGACTCAAGATTTTCCCCCTGAAATGAATGGTAGTCTTTACAGACTAGTAATTTTCAAAGGGTATATGTTATTATTTGAAATTTTTATATGTTAGGCTGCTGATGACAAATGTTAAATATTTTGTTAAATTGATTGGGATACTAGTTTTGAAAAGAGTAAGCTGATTGCTTTCATGATGGAAATAAATATTAGGAAGGCATATGAATATACTATTTCTTAACTATTTTCCTTTCAGGGATTTATATCAAGAAAGAATCACTGGGTATATGCAGTGATTTTAATACATGTTTGATCATATCTGTAATATTTAGAGCAAAATGTGAAATTCAAAGTAATATGAGAATCAGTTTAATAAATTAAGATTCAGTAGACATGATATTAAATGTGACACAAAGAACATCAGGGATGCAAAATAGTATTTATAACATATTAATAAACAACTTTAAAATTGAATGTACATTAAGCACACATAAGAGTATATGGGTCTGTGTCTATAAATATATATGTGTAAAAATGACAAAGTATATACTTAAATGTTAGCGATAGTTCAGTAAGAATAAAACCACTTCAATTTTTTGGGTGAATTTTTAATGACTGATTTATTTATACTTGATTATAAATACAGTTTTAAGAATTACTTTCAATTTTATGGCATAAAATCTAAAGTTACTATTTAGATAATTTACAGTACTTTTTCTTCAAAAATATCATTTTAAAAGGCTTAACTGAATAAACAAAAATTGGCACATAATCTGAAGACCAACACATTTCTAACCACTTGAATTACTATTTCTGCATATTTGAAAGTATATAAGTTGATTATTTTTAAATGCTTTAGACTGAAATTTACGTAGAGCACTGGGTCAGCAATTCCTCATTTTTAGAGACCAGAAAGACATTGCTACTTAATCTTCCGTTGTATTCTTTATATATTTCTTTTTAAAGGAAAGCAAATGTATATTTGTCATAGTACAGGCACATTTGCTTGTCAGATAGACATCTGTGCTAGGCAGAGCAATGTTCCTCACAAAACATCCGCTTTCTACTTTCTGATATCAGTGATTGCATTACCTTCATTACAGTTGCTAGCTAGCTTAAAGCGGAGATAGCATTCTGGATTATCTCGGTCAATAGCATTGTAAATGATCTGAAAAAGTTGAAGATGGAGGGAGTCACTGTGATGCAAAAAGAGGACTTGGTCCTTCTTGGTTACATTTGAAGGTGGAGGAAGGGGGGATGGATTTGAGAGAGAAAAAATAAAAGGCCTAATAATCCTTTGCCAGTTGGAAAAGGCAAGAAACTGATTTTTCCACTACACATTCCAGAAGGACACCCATATTCACCTTTATTTTAGTCCAGTGAGACCAACAGTGACCTGAAAACCTGTAACACAACAAATTTGATCTGCTCTAAGTTTTATGGTAATTTGCTAGAGTAGAAATACTAAAGTAACATCATCTTAAATGAACAAGTAACAAAAAAGTCTTTCTCCTCGCACTTGAGTCTCTGATCTCCGTATTTTGGAAAACACCACTTACACTCTTTCAGCTGCTGAAACCAAATATTAGAGTAATCTTATTGACTCCACCCTCCATATTTCCACGGACTTGAGTGACAGCTAGCATTTCCTCATAGATTGCGATGCTAGTGTGGTTCTCCCATTTCTACCTTGGGTACACCATCACCACTTCTTCATGGAGCAGAGCCAACGTTGTCTTTGCTTGTGCCTTTCATCTGGAACAAAATACATTTGTCATCTTGGTCTATGAAACTCCTCATGACTGTGGCTAGATACCTCCCAAAGTCGCTCCTCACCATGTTTCTTATTGTCCCACTGGCCCAGTCGTTGTCCTCTCCGGTTTCTAACGCTTTTCAAGTACATTCCTTCTGGAGTGTTTCCCATGGCTAATGTGCTGCTCACCCAGGACATTTACCCATGTGCCACCTCCATCACCTCCTCTGACTTTGCCGACCCACTGTCTGTGCCGACCTGTCTTCTCAGCGTGGTGTGTCCTTGTCCCACACCTCAGCACTGTGTGTTCCTATCCCACATCACAGTTCTCATAGCACAAGCAACACCTGTTCATTTGCTTTCTGTGCCTTTTAAAAATGTCATTGCTGAGAGCAGAGGTATGATTTAGCTTTGCAATTGGTCACTACTACTATTTCCTCGGGTAAGTAACAAGTGGGTACGCAATAGATTTGTTTATTTTGATACAGGGTCTTGCTATTTATTCCCAGCTGTTTCTAATCCTTGGTCCTCCTACCTCAGCCTGCCCCAGGACAGGGATTACAGGAGATTGTCTACTGCTCAGTAGGTTTTAAAATATTTTTTAAAACATTTATTTTTATTTTATGTGTATGAGTGTTTTGCCTGCAGGAGTGCAGTGCACCTCATGCAGAGCCTGTGGAAGCCAGAAGAGGGTATTGGATTCCCTGAAACTGAAGTTATAGGTGGTTGTTAGCCATGTGGTGCTGGGAATGCAACCTGGGTCCTCTGCAAGAGGAGCCAGTGCTCTTAACAGCAAGCCATCGCTCCAGCCCCTCAGTAGGTATTTTTTGACAGTAGGAATAACTGATTTTTACATCTTTAGCACACTGCTTACTGGCTGTGTAACCTTCAATTACATTGTAAAACTAAAAGCAATTAAATTTGACACACTAAATAATATTCATTTATGAAGAAAATCCCATAAATTGTGAAAGAAACTGGAAAAGTATCCAGAACAAGCAAGAAGTCTCATGTATTAAATTATGTCAGTGTATAGACGCTGGGACCAGACTGTCTGGAGTCAAACCTTATCTAATGCTGCCAGTTACAAGCTGTGCTATCTATGGAAAATCACTTAACTTCTCTGTACCTCCATTTTCCATCTATAAAATAGGAACAATAGTTGTACTTGTCTCATAATGTTAGAATGAGGTTTGAATGAGCTAGAATTAGAGAATTTTTGAATAGTTTCTTTTTCATTGTTCTACACAGACATTTATGAATAAAGAAGCCTTTTCCCACTTCCGTATTTATTTTTTTTCCAGAACAGAGAGGAAAAAGAATATCTTCAAATATTTTTTAGGATGTATAATATTGAAATTAAGCTTGACAAAGATAGATACTAAATATCAGATTATAAGGCAATAAGCATAAAATTTGAATATATAAAATATTAAGAAATCCTTTAGCAATGTTTTTAGGATATGTTACAGATAATGGGTGGTTTAAGCTTGGAAGGAAATGATGTGCTTGTATGAGATTTACTCATATGGGAGGGAATATAATCTTTGCTGATGTTGCAGGGCATTTGACAGTATTGTTTTCATCCTTACTAACAGAGAAAATTCAAAGCTTCCTAATTATCTTTCCTTCTAAGTTTTCTCACACATACACTAAACCATGACCTTGGAACATTCTATCAGTTAGTTGATTTAATGTGATAAAAACAAAATAATGAGATTTACTCATATGGGAGGGAATATAATCTTTGCTGATGTTGCAGGGCATTTGACAGTATTGTTTTCATCCTTACTAACAGAGAAAATTCAAAGCTTCCTAATTATCTTTCCTTCTAAGTTTTCTCACACATACACTAAACCATGACCTTGGAACATTCTATCAGTTAGTTGATTTAATGTGATAAAAACAAAATAATGCTTGTGTTAAATTTAATAAGCAATACCTACACTTTCAAAACATTTTAGAAAAATGGCATTATTATATTTTCACAAGGAGTTCATCTAAACAAAATTTTCTTTAAAAAATGTTAACAGCATACAGTGTAATGAATTTCATTATGGCATTTTAATATATACTTTGCTCTATTACTCCCTCTCCCCCCACTCCAGGCACCTATTCCCCCCACTCCCCTTCCCCAGACCCTCTTGCTGGCCTCCTTCCTTCCCTTCAATCCTCCTCTTCTCCTTTCAGGTCGCATGCATTCCATTCCACTCCCTTTCTCTTCCTTCCCCGCTCCTTACTTAAGATCTCATCTCTGCTGTGGTCCCATTTCTGGTTTCAGGACCTACACATAAAATCTCTCTCTCTCTCTCTCTCTCTCTCTCTCTCTCTCTCTCTCTCTCACACACACACACACACACACACACACACACACACATATGCGAGCACGACACTGCCTAGGCAAATACTGACACCAGGATATGAAAAGTACTGCTGCTAAACTTGGCAAAGTCTTGCTTACAGGCATGACTAGGAAGAGACCACTGAGGGGCATGGCTAAGGTAAGCAGACAGGCCTTCTACACCCACTCAGAGCTCCAGAATGAGCCCCCAAATATCAGAGCAGTTGAACTGGCAGGCAGAGCTGAGGGGGTCCCATACTGTCAGATTCTAATAGAAAGTTGAGTTCTTCATAGAAGTCCTCAGCAGGAAGAACATACCTACTCCACTTGCTTGAATTACTGAGACTAGCAGTGATTACCCACCTGCAGAGGTGGCTACAAAAGGCAAAGGGAAGGGGAAACCAGCTCCATCCTGTATTAGGATTGTCTAGAAGAGTGGAAGCAATAGAATGAACACATATTAAAAGAAAATTTATGAGATTGGCTTACAGGATACAGTTGGAAGTATCCAACAATGACTTTCACACCAGTGAAGCTGAGAACCCAGTAGGTGACCAGTTCACGTCTCAACAGTCCCATTCTGTTGTTGAAGGCCTGGAGGATTCTTGGAGAACTGCTGGTTTTAGTTCACATAAAAGCAGCTGGTTCTAATATCAGGAAGAACTCATCAGTGGCCGCAAGAGTGAAGGTCAAAAGCCAACATTTATTCTTCGTTTATTTCCTTTTAGCTGGGTCATTACCAGAAGGTGCCACCCATTTAAGGTAGGTCTCCCCACATCAATTAAGGCAGTGAAGACACCTCCCCACAGACATACTCATGGGTCATCCTGATCTAGACAACCCCTCATGGAGGCTCTGTTGCCCAGTGATTCTAAGTTGCGAAAACTAAGGATCACACATACAAATCAAGAAAATACACTGAATAGATTTATAATATCTTTCGTCTTATCTCATTTCTTATTTTTATCCTTTTAATTTGTACTTTTGGGCCTCAATTGTTTAGTTATTTTCTTTTAGCTTTAGCTTGTTTGGCTTTTCTGCATAGGTTTCCACAAAGTTTCTTTTTGTATACCTGCTCTGTAATGTTTTCTCTATTAGTTTTCACTCCTCTACCCTACATACTTTGGTTCTTATTCATATCTTACTCCCTCTTTTCCCTTTTTCTTATTTTATTATTGATACCCTCAGCTTAAAAAAAATCTCTGAGTTACATTTTTCCTCAGTCAGCACTCTGGTGCTGCATTCTCTGGACTTGGAGGTCCAAGTGACTACACAAGTGTCTTTCACTCCAAATTAAGCTTGCAACTGCTGTCAAATCATTTTACCTGTTACAGTAGTTGATTTCCTCACTAAATATACATGGGGAAGGAAAATCCAAGTAAAGGCAACTTACCAGGAAGATTTAATATAAAACAAAACAAAACAACAACAAAACCCCAAAAAGATGGGAAAAAGGGAAAAAAATAAAAAACAGAGGGAAAAATACAGATGTGCCAAAATGACAAAGAAGAGCAAGCACGTGGACACACACACACACACACACACACAAACACACACACACACAAACATGAGAAAATATGCCAACCAAACAGTTCAACAAGCTCACAGTCTCAGTATTGGACGCTCAAGATAATCAGATGAAATGCCAGAAAAGAAACACAGAATCTTGCTTTTAAAGACAATATAGAAGACACGAGCAGATGAATAAATTAAGAAAATAAATCCAGGACCTAACAAAAAAGTTACCAGGAGTGGAGGAAATGGTCAACAATTTGATAGAGAAATTGAAAAGAGAAATTATAGAGGAACAATTCAGCAATGAAACTGAAACCGAAAGAAACAAAACCCAACAGAACCAAAGCAGAAATGCCGGAACTGAAAACGGAAACCAATCAGAAAAGGAAAGAAAAGTATTACCAATAAATCAGCGAGTTCAAACAGTAGAACAGAGCTCAGGAACGGGAGACAACAATACGTTCATGTTTATATCTCCATATGAAGACCCAAATTAATGAGCATGACCAAAACATACAGGAAATCAGATACTTTCAAGAGATCAAAACTTAGAGTCTATGGAATAGAAGAAGTAGCTGAAATAAACTCTAAAATATAGATAATTTATTCTGTGAAATTCAGAAAACTCCCCAAATCCAGAGAAATAAACATCTAAATAAAAAAATCATTTAAGACACCAAATGGACATGACTAGAGAATAATCACTCAATAGCATATTATAGTCAAGATATCAAAAGTATAAAACAAAGAAGCAATATTAAAAGCTGAAAGAGAAAATGCCATATCACTTAAAAAGGCGAACATCAGAATAACATCAGATCTCTCAATAACCACCCTAAAAGCCAGGAAAACAATAAATGATACATTTCGAGCCAGGGGCAGCTGCCAGACACACGCTGTACCTTATAGTAGGATGGGGTCAGCAATAGCTGTCAGGTTGGTACACTCCTCTCCTGGACTTGGGACTCACAAGCATAGAGAGCTGAGGGAGACAGACGGGGTTGCAGAGAGCTGTGACCTGGGGAATGGATAGACAATGGGTAAAGAGATAGGTCATCCCAGGCTGTGGAAATGAGGCAGAAGCCTGAAATAGGAGCCTGGGTGTATTTGCTTTTTTCCAGTTCTCTCTCTCTCTCTCTCTCTCTCTCTCTCTCTCTCTCTCTCTCTCAGTTTATTGTTTTGTATTCCGATTCTTCTGTTTTGCCAGATTGCTTCTAATCTGCTATCTTACCTGGGAGAGCTTTCTAAAGTTTACTTCAGAAACAAAATTCACTTTAAATCTATGTAAATACTCATGCCTTTAGTCCCAGCACTTGGAGGCAGAGGCAGGCAGATCTTTGTGAGTTCCAGGACAGCTGGAGCTACAGGAATACCTTGTTTCAAAAAAGAAAAAAAAAAAAAAAACTATTACTACTACTACATAGGAAAGAAAATAAGGTAATTTCTATTCAAATTATATTAAGATAACTAGAATAAGGATCATTAACAGGCAAGACCAGAAGCATATTGCTAGTAGAACCTTTGAGGAAGCCCATGTTGGGCATCATATGGTAGTCACTGGGGAAATCGAGGCTCCCTCTTTGGGATCTTAGTCTTATCAATCACATAATCTAAAACCAGACTCAGACAGAAGCTCAAGGACATTTTTATTAGCATTCAAAGGAAAAATAGGCAGGCAGAAAAGCTGTAACTCTCGGGAGGGAGAAAGCCATGCTCTTTTGTAAGCAGCCACAGGGTCAAAAGGGAGGGGGCTTCAAAGAAAGAGTGAGGGAACCCAGTGTTGGGAAAAAACATGCTTAAAAGAGACAGAAGGAAAAGTGGAAAGCCACAGTTCTGATGAGCAGAGCAGGTTCCACAGTACTGCATGATGCAAGTCCTGAAAAGATTGCGCTGAGGGTAGGGTTTCCAGGAAGGAAAAGTACTGTATTGTATTAAAGGGAATTTTATTTTATTAAGGGGATAATTATTCCATCTTCTTAGCATGGCAGACTTCCCAAGGAATGGTTTCTTGGTCAGGTGATTGACAGGCCCAGCTGAATTAACTCTATTTTAAAGATTAAAGAAAAATCTTTGGTGTGTGTATACCTCTTGTGTGTGGATGTTCACAGACACCAGAGAAGGCATCATATCCCCTGGAGCTCAAGTTACAGACTGTTGTGAGTCATCTGATGTGGGGGCTGGGAACTGTCTCTCCAGACCCTGGATTAACTCTGAAGGGAGGAGATAGCAGTATGTAATATTCCAGTCTTTGGAGCATATCACACTTGTCATGTTTTCACTCAGGGCCAGACACAGACTTCATTAGGAAGGCGTCTGTCCTCAGTGGTCTAGAAGTTCCCGTGTGTAAGTGAGTGAGTGAGTGTGTGTGTGTGTGTGTGTGTGTGTGTGTGTGTGTGTGTTTGTGTGTGTGCATGTACCCAGAGGAGAATGCTGGTGTCTTGCTCTGGCATTCTCCACCTCATTCCTTTGAGACAGAGTCTCTCACTGAACCTGTTGTCCAGCAAGCTCTAGTGATCCTTTGTCTCCTCACTACAGGACAATACTGGATTTACAAGCATACACTCAACTACGTTCAGGTTTTACACAAGTTCTGAGGATTTGAACTCAGGTCCTCATGCTTGCTTGTACACCTAAGTGTTTTATGTGCTTAATCAGCTAGCCAGCATTTTTATAATTAAAAAAATGTTGTAGGATGCTGGAGAGATGGCTCAGTGGTTAAGAACACTGGCTATTCTTACAGAAGACATGGGTTTGAATCCCGGCATCCACATGGCAGCTAACAACTGTTCGTAACTCAAGTTCAAGGGGATCCAACGCCCTTTTCTGACCTCTGCTGGCATTGCACCACGTGGATGCACTTAGATGCATGCAAGCAATATACTCATACACATAAATAAAAATAATAAAATATTTTTTAAAAAGTTATATTATTTACTATATTAATATCTAGAGTAGACATTCCAAAATAGTTATTAATATTAAAAGATAACAATAAGTCCAGTGTGTTAAGAAAATTAACGTAATTTTTAAAAATTGATTAATTAATTAATTACTTAATTAATTTATATTTGTATGTGTATGCATGTGTTGCCTATATGTAGGTAAGTGCACCCATATAGTGCAGTGCCTGCGGAGGACAGAAGAGGCTGTCAGATCCCCTGGAACTGGAGTTATAGACAGTTGTTAGCTGCCATATGGGTGCTGGGATTAGAAACTGGGTCTTCTGCAAGAACAGTCAGTGTTCTTACCCGCTGAGCCATCTCTCCAGCCCCAATTTTTAGTTTTTAAAAAAAGGCTTGCCAGGCATGATGATGTAGGCCTTTTAATCCCAGCAACTTGGGAGGCAGAGGCAGCAGATCCCTGTGAGATGGAGGCCAGTCTGGGATGATTTACATAGGGAGTTCCAGGCCACCTGGGGCTACATAGTGAGACCCAGTTTCAATAAAACAAAACCAAAACCAAACTAGCCCCCCCCAAAAAAACCCCGGTAAATAAATAAATAATTAAAAATGGGTTCCAAGCACCTGCAGGATTTAACTGACTGAACCTTGAAAAATGCTGATCCAGAGTAATTCGTCCCCCTACCTCATGACCGATGGGGCTCCATGAACACCACCAGCACTTGGAGTTTTCCCAGCCAGAGAGTTTGGCAACATGATTCCTGTTCTGGGCAGCAAATCTAGAGAACTTCACTTAGGGTTAGGGAGCGTGAGATACCAGTTTCCTCCCCTAAGGTACAATCAACCAGAGGAGGTGTATTGGCTACTTTCCTCATTGCTGTGACCAAATACCTGCTGAGAAGCAAGCTAATGGAGACAGGGGTATTTTGATCCACTGTTTGAGGAGGTATAGGCTATTACAGTGGAAGGCCTGGTGCTGTCTGTGGCAGTTGATTGTGAGAAGCTGTTTACATGCCCCGCAGCAGTCTGGAAACAGAAACTGGGTCTGGGTCATAACCTCACGGCCTGGCTGGCCCATCTACAGCAGCCCACTTTCTCTAGTTAAGCCTCACTCCTGATGGTTCCACAACCTACCCAAACAGCATTATCAGCTGGGACCAAGGGTTCACAAAATGAGGCTGTGGAGGGACACTTCACATTCAAGCCACAACAGGACACTCTCTTCGGTTTTATGAAGGCAAAGGGCACCTGGTTTGCCTGGGGAACTTCCAGTATTCAGAACACTTTCACTTTCCAAAGGTTCTCAGCCTAAGTGACACAGTAGGTAGGGGACTCCAAGAGTGTAGATAGGAATCAAAAACTGCAACAGCTATTTTGCTAGTGTAAATAAAGCAGAAAGGCAAAGGTCATCCAAAAGTATAGAAATCACAGGGAACAAAGCCCAGGTCAGAGACACTGACCGGAGAAGCCCTTTGTCTGAGGTATGGGATGCATCTCTGTGCAGATCCCCTCTCTCACTGTTGGCTCAAATCAGTTCGATTTGGGAATTTAATATTTGCAGTTGACAGAGCCCTATGTGATTAATAAACTATCAACTCATGTGGCAGGGGATTTTAGTATGCAATACACCCCTCCAGCTTTCCAATACTGTCCATTGACTTATATATATCACTCGGAATAGTTTTAGGGTTGAAGTTCTTACAAGAATGAACTTACCACATACATATTTAATGATTTACAAATCTCATTTAGAAATAGTTTCATAATATTTTGTGACATGAACATACCACTAGTTCCCCTTTTTCTTGGTTGTAGAGGTTGTTTCTAGGTTTTGTCACAACTAAGGTAGATATTGTTTTTATACAGAAATTCTTTTATTTTCATAGGATGTATTCTTATATCTAGAATTGCTTGAGCAATTATTCTTTAAAAATTTTTGTGATTTATTTATTTATTTTTATGTGTCTGAGTGTTTTGCTTTCATGGAAGTGTACCACATGTTGGCAGAAATGAAAAGAGGGCATTGGTTTTCCTGGAGCTGGAGTTACAGATGGCTGTTAGCTGGGAACCAAACCTGGGTCCCCTGAAAGAGCAACCATGCTCTTAATTGCTGAGCCATCTCCCCAGTTCCTTGATCAATTATTCTTAAAACTAATGTGTTCATAATAAAATGAGCTACCTTTAAAAAAAAGAAATTCTAAGGGTGAAGAGTTGACTCAGTGGTTAAGAGCATGTATTGCTCTTGCAAAGACCAGAGTTTGATTCTTAGCACCTGCATCAAGCAGCTCACAATCCCTGTAACTCCAGCTACATGGTATCTGAGGGTACCTCTGGCCTCTGCAGGCACCTATACTCAAGTGAACATATACACACAGACACACAAGTATACACATAATTAAAAATAATCAAAATAAATATTTATTTTTAAAAATATTTTATTTATTGTTTTTTATGTGTATGTGCGTATTACCTGCATGTAGGTAAGTGCACCCGTATCGTACAGTGCCTGCAGAGGACAGAAGAGGTTGTCGGATCCCTTGGAACTGGAGTTACAGACAGTTGTTAGCTGCCATGTGGATGCTGGGATTCGAATCCAGGTCTTCTGCAAGAACAGCCAGTGTTCTTAACCGCTGAGCTATCTCTCCAATCCCAAAATAAATCCTTAAAAAGTAATTATCGAAAATAATTAGGAAAGACCTCAGATGAATTAACTGAATAAGTAAAAGTCCTCAAACCTCTTGGAGAAGGCTGAAAAAGCATCGAATATAGAAACAGAGAATCTGGAGGAGAAAGATTTATAATTTCTTTGACTAACAACTTTTCGTCATTATTCAAGTTCCCAATCTGCTCAAATGTTTCAGGAGGAGAATATGGATGGGGAATAAAAGGAAATTCAGTGTTTTCTTTCAGTAGAGTTTCCTCCCCCTTTGGCATATTTTTTCAAAAATATTTTTCTATTATTATCCACATGCAATACTATGTGCTAGAATTTATATCAATATCCACTGTATAAAAAATTGCTGTTATGTCTCTGTTTAGCATTCTTTTTACCTCTTCAGTCTTTGATAAAGTTTGAGGAAGAGAGGTAGAAGAAATTAGTGATCAAAATTATGTGAATTTCTTTGGATATTTAACTTCTAATTAAATTTCATAAGCAGTTCATCCAGCCAGCAATTCATTCACTGCTCACAAAGTTCAGACTAGTTAGTGTGTCGTAGCTAGTGCCCTCGCAGGTATAAGAATCTCAAGGCAGTTATAAGAATCTCAAGGAAGTTTATTAAAACTAGTCCTAGATATTAAAAAAGAACATTTTATGGTAAATTATTTGTACATCTTCAATTTTAGCCTTGAACATTTCACCTAATTTATTTATGTGAATATGAAATAGACTTGGCAGAATATAAAAACGCAAACAGTGGATAGTTTCCTGTTACCCTCCTGTTTTCCCCAAGAACACAGCCTTTACTAGAAAGTTTCCCAGAAACAGACAAGATTATTTATGTACACACATTGCTGCTCTTCCCACAAAGGTCGTCTATGGACAGTAAAGGGATGTGATTACTCTTACTTGACATTACATCATGTAATTCCAGCTCAGGACACATAGAGCAGAGTTCCTTTTGATCAACTAATTACACTCTACTAAATCATTCTCTTATTGTTAGTCATAAATTAAATTCAATGATTGTTTAGATTTATTTCTTACGCCTCTAACAAGAGAAGTTGAAAGCAGATAAATCACTAGGCATGCAGACATGGTATCACATTAAATAAAACTTCCCCCCAAGCACCTCCAACATCGTCATCCCAGTGGACATTTCCTCAGAAGTACATTTCTGCATTTCAGCATTCAGTTGTTATTATTTGAGAAATGGAGCATATTCTCTGAATTCCTACAACAAAAGCAAATTATGGGTGTTTGTTTTCTTTCTCCTGCAATCTTTTCCGATGCAGTTTCCACTAATTAAGCAGTCATTTCGGCCCTTGCACTTTGAAGTTTCACTCATTACCTGGCTTCTGTAAGTCAACAAAAGGCAACATCTAAAGCCTCCAGTGTTGGACCATCACTTTGGAGACTGCTAATTGAATGTAATTACTTCATTTTGTGCCAGAGTCCATACTTGTAACATTGCCTTGTAATAATTTAAATTGTCTGCATACTGTAGGGGACTGTTTGACGCCAGTGTGGAGACGGTCAGGCAGGCACTTGGGCTGTAGAAGGAAAGTCAGAAGTGAGGAGACATTGTCATTTGGCTACCTACTCATTAACTGCCCTCGATGGCTGTCTGTTGTTTTGAGTGGACAGGATGTGTAGTGACTGAATCTTGCCCCTAAAAATAGTTGTGAAAACAGGCATTTCGGATGTACAGTAATTGGTTGCTTAGTTGATCACAGATATTTTTAAAGAACTTGGGGAAAGGCAAGATATTTTTAAACTATGACCTTAGCTTGTAACACCTCTCTGTCTCTCCATCCCTGTCTTTGTCTCTCTGTCTCTATCTCTGTCTCTCTCTCTTTTGGTCTCTCTCTGGAAGGAAAGAAAAAGGGTCATAACAAGATGGATAACAAAAGAAAACCCGTACTATACAGAGCTATCTTTCTTCATCTCCTTTGAAGAATTTGATGTATGAGTATATTCCCTGCATGTATTTAAGTGCACCTGTATCATGCACTGTCTGAAGAGGCCAGAAGTGAGTGTCAGACCCCCTGGAACTGGAGTTACTGGAGTTAGCTGCCATGTGGATGCTGGGAATTGAACTTGGGTCCTCTTCAAGAGCAGCCAGTGCTCTTAACTGCTGAGCTATCCCTCCAGGCCCTGAAACAATTTCTTGTTCTTAAGTTTCTAATGTCTGTCATTTGATTCTTGCAGTAGCCCCCCAATTTTCTAATCCCAGCATCCATTTGATAAGTTATCTTTTGTTTGCTCTCTCTCCTTGGGCTGAGAGGCTGCCATCAATGCACACAGCTGTTATACTGGACACCCACCACGTTGCCTTGGCTTGAAAATTTTACCTCCTGAATGGAATGAATTCTACTTTACGTTTGCAATTTGCTGAAACATTTCAAGTTAAGTTCTTGGGAAAATCTTTCTGAAGATAGGAAATTACTCATGTCTTCTTTGTATGTTTTTAAAAAACTAAGGTTTTCACATTGTTTGAATGCTAGTTTGTTAGGTTGAAATTACTTTATCTAAGCATCAAAGAGTACATTCTCTTTTAAATGTTTTTTTTATAGACAGTCTTGGGGTGTCCATGCTGACCCCAGACTTCTGGGCTCAAATGATTCACCTTAGCCTTTGAGTGGCTGGGTTACTGACGTGTAACATCATACCTTCTGATTCTTGAATTTTTGCACCTTAGTTTTCCTCTCTGAATTCATTTATAGTTTTATTTTTAACCCAGGTATTCTGAGTTTCATTCTTGAAATCCTAACCAGTTTCAATGACTCCTTAGGTATGTCTGTGTACCTTGGTATGAAGTCTTAATCTATTAAACCACCAACCTTTGAAAAATAAGAGCAGGAAAATCATAACTAATATAATCACAATACCCAAACTGAAACTATTTTGATGATGATCAATTTTTCTACAAAATATATTAAACACAATCAAAATAACAAGATAGATAGGCTAAATCATAAGTATATCAATAACTGATTCTGAAAAATGAAACATTATATAAGGAAGGATCAAAAAAATAGGGAAACATTAAAAATTGATATTAGGGTTGCTGGCTCTGTGGATAAAGCACTTGCCACACAAGCCAGAGTTCAGTGGATAAAGTACTTTTTGGCACAATCTGGGAGGACATTGCAGTGACTTGTAATTACAGCACTTGAGAGGTGGACACAAGGGAGTCCCCGAAACAAACTGGCTAACTTGTTCAAGCCCAAAGTACTTGAGTTGTGGAGCTCTAGGTTCAGTGAGAGACCTTACCTCACTACAATGAGCAGTTTTGGATGACAGCCAACATCAACCTCTGACCTCCACATGTACACATGTGCCTCCTGTACACATGCATATACATACATGAGCACCACACATCCATATACCCATACACACTCAAAAAATTCTACTAGGGAAGACTGCAAACTGAAAAAAAAATGATCAAAATATTATAAGGCAAATGGAAAACAGAAAATTATTTGTAAAATGGTCATAGAATGAGATAAGACATATTGTGAGTATGAGCTCTCAAGAATGAAAAACTAAAATAAAAAATACCATGAAAGAATCAAAGCAAGAATCCTGATGGGCAGTTCATAAAATAAGAAAATGGAAACGCAAAATAAATTATGAAAAGATATTAATTTTCTGAAACATGCAAAGAAAATGAGCAAAAAAGATTTCCGTATCAGATTGTTAACCCCAAAAGATACATTTTAGTGAAAATGTGTTATGGAAACTGGGCATTCCTCTTCCCTAGTGTGTGTCATTGAAGAATTATAAAGCAATTGCATAACATTCAATTGACTAGCGCGTAATGAAAGCTATGCAAATACCCATGCTTTGTTTTTGCAATTCTTTTCCTAGGAATCTAGAAATTTTGTAAACATGCATTTTTAAGATATTTAACAATGGTACTGTCAAGTTGGCCAAAAATCCATGACTGGCTTGGCTCTACAGGAGAAAACTGCTATGATCACTCTGTTAAATGGACGTAGTGATAAACTACCTTCTAAATTCTTTATGCCCATAGATTAGTCCATCTCTCAACACTCATCAGAGAAGTTTCTTTTTGCAGTAGATGGCAATTAATACAGAAACTCTCAATTGGTCAATGTGCAGAGAAAAGAGACTGTTGCGTTCTCAGCTCTAAATGGAATATCTATATCACATCCTCCTTCTCCCAAGGCTCAGTGATCTTTGAAAAAGAGGGGAAAAAAGATTGTAAGGGTCAGAGGTGGTGGCTATCTGCAGTAAAACAGCACACATGAATTCACAGCAGCTGTGCAAAAGACCTGTACAAGATCAAATCAGTCAAAATCCAAGCATGGATTGAGGAGGAGTTTATGAAGTCTCCTAGTTGAGGAACTGGCAGTTGATGGCTGCTGGGGGAAAGCGAATCAGTTTGCTTTAGAGATGTAACCCTTGAGAGGCTACCCATGCTCCAATAGATGGTCCTATACCTGTGCACATAGAGGCAGTACTAAGTGGACTCAGTGGGTTTAAGAAAAGATTGCATGAAGTTGGGAATAAAAATGGGGTAGGAGGGATAGGAGAGGACTTGGAAGGGATGGAATGGGATGTGGATTGGATCAAAATGCATTATATGCTTGTATACAATTCTCAAATAATAAAAATAATATCCAACAATGATCTACTTATAATGAAATTGGAGATAACTTACTAGTGCCCCAAATGGAGGTTGAATTTATGCCATATTCATATAAGAAAAGGTGATAATTAATCTTAATTATCAGCTTTATTGGATTGAGAAATGCATAGGCAACGAATAAAGTACACTTCTATGTGTGTCTGTGAGGACGTTTCCAGAGGCACGAAACTGAGGGGGTGGGAGACACACCCTGAGTGTGAGTGACAGGGAGCACAAATGGAAACATAGAGGAAGACAGAGGACATCATCTAGCACAGGCTTTGTGGCTGAAATGATCGACAGCTTTCCCACAGCACATGTTCTGGGGTTCTACGATAGGCCTACATCAACCAGTAAGCTGGCCATAGACTGAAACACATGAACCCACAAGTCAAATTAAAATTTCCTTCCCCTAAGACTTTATGTCATATCAGTCAAGTCTAACACTTGAATTAAAAGAATTAGTGATTGTATTAGTCAGGGTTCTCCAAAGAAACAGAACCGGTAGAATGAATATGTATGTATAGAGATTTATCAGCTTAGCCCACAGGATAGAGTCTGAGAAGTCCAACAATGGCTGTAACACACTGGAGAGGCTGAGAATCCGTAGTAGCTCAGTCAACAAGGCTGGATGTCTCAGTAGTCCCAATCTGGTGCTGAAAGTCTGACGAATTCCGAAAGATCAGCTAGTCTTCAGTCTACAGTAGCAAGATGAACTCACCAGTGAGAGAGAAGGCAAGCAGCAAGAAGCCAGGCATTCTCCTCTGCTGTGGCCTTTTATATGGGCTGCCATCAGAAGGTAACACCCACATTTAGGGAGTGTCTTCCAGCTTCAGATGATCCAGTTAAGAAGCTCTTTCTCATTTCAGTTAATCCCAGATCCAGTCAAGTTGACACCCAGGATTAGCCATCACAAGTCCACCCCTTGTCAACTTGACACCCAATAGCATCTCTCTATGTCATGCTTAAATTTCAAATAAAAACAATGTTGAGGTCATAATTTCACCTAACATGATATGACTATCCCATCATACAATGACCAATGCATTATATATCTTAGAGTAGGTGATAAGGTCTTTGAGGAATGCTTAGTCCTTAGTGTCTCATAACCTAATATAAG
>NW_008336314.1:1764973-1778185 GCF_000622305.1 Nannospalax galili | reverse complement strand
TTACAATCCACGTTTCTGCAACTGGTCACGTGGCCTAAGTTGGTATTTGTAACTACCTTCCTCTACTACCCATTCTGTATTTCCTCCACCATCACCATACACCTGTGCAGGTCTTGCATCTTTCCCTGGAGGAGTGACCCATACTTTCATCCCTGAAGGGTCTGGGCCATTTGTTGTCCTGTCTGGATTGGGTTGTTGCAGTTTCCCATTGACCTTAATCACAGGACATGGTAATACCAAAAGTCACCCTAAGGAATCTCCTGCCTTCCAGATATAATCTTCATTACCTCCATTGTGGAGAACGAGTCCTATTTCCCCATGGTGGTCTGGGTCAATCACCCCTCCTAATACTGTTATTCCTTTCTTAGCCTCCTGACTTAAGGGCATCAGCAGCCCAAAGTGGCCAGGGGAAGTCTTAGATTCCAGTTAAAAGGAATGTTTGTTGTCTCCCCAGGCAGAAGCATTCCCTCCTCTGGAACCAAAACATCTAAGCCAGCAGAGTGCAAAGTAAAGGGTACAGGAAGCAAAAATTTTCTTAGTGGGTCACCAGGGGTGATAGTGAGTGGAATCATTTCTACTTTCACCCCTTGATTCCTGGACCAGGGAATCCTGGCTATAGGAGAAACTCTACAATATATTGGATGCTGATTCAAAGCATACATCGCCTTCTGGAAGACCCTGCCCCAGCCCTCCAGGCTATTGCCACCTAATTGGCACTGTAACTGTGTCTTTAAGAGGCCATTCCATTGTTCTATCAAGCCAGCTGCTTCAGGATGGAGGGGCACACAGTAAGACCAGGGGATTCCATGACCATGGGCCCACTGTCACACTTCCTTGGCTGTGAAATGAGTTCCCTCGTCAGAAGAGATGCTGTGTGGAATACCATGATGGTGGATAAGGCATTCTGTAAGTCCCTGGACAGTAGTTTTGGCAGAAGCATTATGTGCAAGAAAGGCAAATCCATAGCCAGAATAAGTGTCTGTTCCTGTAAGGACAAAACACTGTCCCACATTTCCTGCATGCTGCACACACAGTACTCCACCCCCATATACATCTTCTGCTTTTCCTCATTGAACAACACGTCCACCAGCTGGATCACATTCCGGTGCCACAGAAACTGCAACAGCTGGATCTCCTTCTTGACATTGGCCTCTCCATTGGGGGTGCATCTCAGCTTCTTCTTGAGGATCTTGACCGCCTTGTGGCAGAGTGTCTTGGAGTCCAGTACCTCCTTCACCTTGCCATAGGAGTCCTCGCTCAGCAGGTCTCCCATCAGGTACTTGCCAATAAGCTTGGTGGTGGGGCTGGTAGATGACCTTGATGGAGTTGATATGGTGGATGAAAGTGTCCATTCCCACTGACATGGGCTCACCACTGGGGAACAGGCCCAGTGGCTGGGGGTCTGCCATGTCCATGTTGCCTGGGCCTGCACCTCATCCCCATTGGGGGTGCCAACTCTTTGCTACTTTCAGTTTATTGAATTTCTCCTTTCTTCCAAATATTCAGGAAACAAAACAAAAAGCAAAGATTCTCTCCCCCCCAAAACTCTCCCTGCCCATCGATCAACTGTCAGAAGTACCCATGAGCCTGGCACACAGGGAAGCATTTCTCAGTACTTTCCATCTTATAAAATCAGTAAAAGGCATGTCCTCTGGGCCCTCCCATTGTGGAGGATTTGGTGTTACACTGTGAATCCACTCGAGCATACCAATTTGCCTGAGCCTTACAATCCCTTCATCAACACTAAGCCAAGGGATATCAAGTATCTTCAGCTCTCTGTCAGTAGGCCATCTTTTGATAAATACCTCAGCCAACCAATCAAATAAACTTTTGACACCTTTTTCAACTGCACGAGTTTCCATATTAAACCTAGAATCTCCAGTCAGGGGGCCCGTGTCAATAAACTCAGCCTGATCCAGTTTTACGTTCCTTCCACCATTATCCCATCCCCTTAAAATCCATTCCCAGACATATTCAGTGATACCCACATTTATTGACCTAAGATACCCAAGATACTGTCTGATGAAAAATACATGTTTTAAAACAGCATGTATAATATAATTGCTGTTTTTAGTTTTTAGACATAGTCTCACTTCACAGCCCAGGTGGCCTCAAACCAAGGGTAGTCCCTCAACCTCAGTCTCCCAAGTGCTTTGATTAAAGACCCAAGTCACCATGTCTGTTCTGTGTCTCTTGCATCTCCCCCTTTCCTCCCCTCCTACTTTTCCATCTCCTCTTCCTCCTCTTTCTCCTCTTCCTTCTCCCCTTCTTCTTCAGCAAGGTTTTGCTATATAGTCCAAGCTGGCCTTGAGCTCTGCTCTCCTTGAATCTCACAGGTGCTTATATTATAGGCACAGGCCATGCTGATCAACAAATGTGCTTTTCCTTCTTGTGATGCTGGGGATTGAACTCAGGGCTTTGTGCATGTACAAAGAGTGCCCTACAACTGGACTAAGTCCCACTCTGGCTTTTAAATTCATCTGCACAGTGAACATCTTTTTTGTTCCAGAAGCTCAAACAGCACCACATATTTAAAATGCTAGACAATGGCTACAGTAGAATTAAAAGTGGTGCTCTCTGGATTGTGATTTTTGGTTTTCTTAAAATTTCAATACTTTAAAAAATTTCTAAAATGAGTATTATATTCCTAAACCAGAAAAAAAAGAAAACCTATTTTCCTTTATTTAAATATTTTGTGGGAGGGTGCCTCTTGACAATCAGAAATAATCAAAATACAGATTTGCAGCTGAAAGGTGTGAGATAAACTTCACTGATGGCCTAAAAGCTTCAACTCTCCTAAACTCACTTTAGGAGATCCTAAACACAGGATCACATATTAGACTCAACCACAGTAAATCCCTTTATTTATGCATTTTTACCACATGCTATTTTCTTTCTGTGTTTTCATGTGTTCTAATTATTTAAAAACAACTCATTCTTTAACGACAAAATGCTGGTTATCCCTATCATATCAGATGTACATGCAGCACTGTAATTCTGACTTTCCTTGTAATTTCAACTGTTAAGTATAACTAGTTAACACTGAATACAAATGTGAAGGCCAATGCATTAGGTCAGGTGATATGATTAGAGCCACTGATCTTGCAGTCAAAGTGTAGGTAGAGTACTTATTCAGGTAATTGGACTATTGTAAACAGTTCGCTTTGCTGGAATGATCTGGATAATTGCCTTGCTTCTGCACTGTACATAGCTTGAGGTTCTAGGTTTATTTTTTGGTCCTATAGGCTACTTTTTACAGTGATGAGCAATCAGGGAAAGTCAGATTATCACTCTGTTTAACCTTCCTGTGCCTTGGGTAATTAAGTCAACAAATTAGCTGGAGGCTCCAATGCGGAAGGGGATTGGTAGACTGTGGTCAGGACAAGTATTTATGAATTTTCCTTTAAGCTACTTTTTCTGTGGAAGCTTTGATAAGAAACATATGATCTCAATTATCATTAACTCTCTGTGGTTTCCACATTTGGGAGCTTAAAACTGATTTTATAAGGTCTAGGACCCCCTTCAATGTGTACCTGTGCCCGTCTATTCACATTCTGAAATGGGGTTACAATGTAGCTCAGGCCAACCTTGAACTCTGCATTCTCTGTCCTTAGCTTGGAAGTTGTTGGGATTACAGGCATGTGGCAGGTCTCGTAATATGCTTCTTTTTTCTTTGCTTTTCTCCTTGTGGTGCTTGGGATTGAACTCAGGGCTTTGCATACGAAAGCTGAGTACTCTACCACTAGACTACATCCCCATTCCCAATTTTGTTATTGGCCTGCATAGGAATAAGCATGTAATTTCTGATTCAGAAGCTCCAACAACAGTATCATCTATTATTCAAACACCCTTAGTGTTAGTTAACCCTGCCCTATCGTTTCATCCCTCTGCCCACTTAAATCTCCCTTCCCATTATTCCCCCGCCACCTTTAAAAAAACTAATAACGCATCAACTCTTATTTGTACTTTGTACTGTCTGTATAATTCTGGGTACCATCTATTATTTAAAATTCCAGTAAAATGCTCCACACTAGAGTTAAAAATGCTGTTCTCTGGATTGTGATTTTTGTTTTCTGAAAATTTTCTGTAGTTTTAAAAATTTCTGAAATGAGCAAGACTTAAAAAGAGAGGTGGCTCCCCAAGCTTATCCACCTCCTGGCTTCAGGATCAGAGATGTCAAATTCCAGGGTTATTCTCAGTTGGTATCTTTCCCTGTGTTCATCCCAGCCTGCTCTGACCCCTCCCCAGCCTGCATCCTTCTAACTTCAATGCCTTGGCCCACCTGATTTCCATATCCGCTTCTCTGGGCCTTCCCTCACCCTGGGGCTATGGCAGTCCAAATCAAGACTCTCTAACTTGTGGTTATTCCCTGTTCTCAGATCACTAGTGTAGCTGTTTTCAACAGTGTTTTCTCTCAAGCTATTACCTGTTTGCCACCCTTGAGTCCCTTTGAGTGACACAATGGGATTTCTCTACTACTTATCTGTCTACAGGGTAAATCACAGTCTCATACAAACCCACAGCCATCACAAACCTCCAACACAGCTGTATGGGTTTGGGTGAGATGACTGTCCATCTCCTATCTTGCTTCCCTTTGGGAAACAGCTTCTGGGTCTGCTCTCCCTGCCAGGTAGCTGTTCTGCTGAAGCTGTATTCTGTTTCCTTATCCTCACAGTGCTGACTTTTCCTTCACATATCCTTCAGATTTCTGATGCTTTTTTTTCTCTCTCTCTTTTTAAATAGACTCTCGTGTTTCTTATTCCTACTGTCTGTCCTTCATTGTGTTACAGGGAGGCAGCCTCTAGCCATCTTACCCAGAAGTTCACAAGTATTAATCTTACACATTTTCCAAGTTTCCACAGTTAGCATGTCTTACTTTCATTATTAATACCCAGGACTTATTTCTTCACATCATGTCTTTAGAGAAAAATGAGGCAAGTCACATGAGAGCAGAAGGGGGCTATTTGGGAGGAGGAGGAAGAGTACCAGCAGAGAGAGGGAGACAGGGGAGAGTAATGGGGGTGGTGGTGAATATGAGCTATATGTGAAAAAGTCATCAAATCTATTATTGCATGCCCTACAAACTAACAAAAAAGAAGCAATTGCAATTTCAGAAAAAAAACCCATCAAAAACAACTTATGAACATCATGTTAAATAAATTCTGTGGTGGACATTCTTGCTTCAAGGACATGAACGATCCATCCTATGAAATTACTCATAATTCCTAGGTACCCTGGGGAAGCCACACTTTAAGAATTTCATCTGGCCTCTCTTCCATGCATCAGGGATACTGCGGTCGCCCTTTGCTGGGCTCCTGTAGGATAAGAGTACCTGTGGCATAGTAAAGAGATCTTCAAATTCTGCCAGTTTCTGATAGACAGGAGAATGTCTCAGACAGAATCTTGATCCCTGTGCTTGGAAAGGATTTGCCCTTATCCCTTGTCTGGTGTAACTCAACTTTAAGATGTTAATTTTCAACTTTCATGAGAATAGATTAACAAAGGAGAGCTAGGAAGTAATCCATCATATCCAATACAATTAACCAGGAAACCCTAATATTAATAAAGCAGAATTAAAAGGACAAATAATAATAATCTAGTAAGCAAACAAATTACAGGAATTAATAAACATCTCCCAGTGATAACATTAATGGCCTCAACTCATCAATAAGAACAGACATATTGGCTGAGTGGAATAAAAAAGTTAAAAAAAATAAGTAGATACAGCTCTCTATGGTCTTCAGAAAACACTCCTTATTTGCAAAGACACACACAGAATGAGAGCCGAAGGATGGAAGAAAAGCTGTGAAGTGAGTGGAAGCCGAAGAGAAACCGGTGTAGCTATTTTGCATCTGCTAAGTTAGCTTCAAACCAAAACTAAAACCAAGGCAATAAAGCCAACTACTGCATAGTAATAAGGGGACTAACTAATCAAAAGATAGAACAATTATAATATATATCAGCAAAATGTATGGGTTCCCATTTTTATCAAATAAAGGGTAGTAGACATAGAAGGTCAGATGGGTGCTACTACAGTGATAGTGGGTGATTTCAATGCTCCACCATTATCTTTGGATAGGTCATACAAATGGAAAACCAACAAAGACACTTCAGAATTAAGCTACACCATAGATCAAATGGACTCAACACATGTATATAGAATATTTCATCCAACAGAAACAAAATAATCATTTTTCTCAGCCATGGACCCTCTTTAAAATAGATCACATTCTAGGCCACAATGCAGGTTTTACAAGATACAAAAGAACTGAAATAATTTTATTAGATTATGTGGGAAAAAAACCCTAGAAGTCAATCACAATGGAAACTACAGAACCTGCACAAATGCATGGAGACTGAGCAATATACTCTTGAGTGAACAGTGGGTCATTGAGGAAAATGGAGGAAATTAATAAATTCCTCAAAGCAAATGCAAGTGAAAGCATAACTCACCAGAAGCCCTGGGATGCAGCTATGACAGTTCTAAAAGGGAATTTTATCCCAATGAGTTCTTATATTAAAAATATGAAAAATCCCATATAGATAAATGAGGTCTTAACTAAACAAGAATAATCCAAACCCAAATCAGTAGATACTGAGAAAAAAACAAAAACCAGGGAAGAAATCAATGCAATGGAGACTAAAAGAACAGTACAAGTGAATCAGAGGCTGTGTCTTGGCATAATAAACAAGATTGACCAGCCTGGAGCTAAACTAAAAGAGAGAGAAAAGACCCAGACTAATTTTAAAGTATCAGAGTTGAAAACCAGGAAATTAATGTAGATTCCAATGTAATCCATAGCATTATTAGAAAATACTTTCCAAAACCTGGAAAATCTGGAAGAAATAGATAACTCCTTAGACATTGATGACCTAAAGAGCTCAGCATTTTTTCATGATAAAAACCCTGAATAAACTAGGAATAGAAGGAGACCTCCTCAGCGTAATAAAGACTATGTACCGCAAACCGATAGCCAAATTTATACTAAATGGGAAAAAAATTAAGAGCATTTCTTCTTTAACTGATCTGGAAGAAGGCAAGGGTACCTACTCTTGCCAGTCTTATTCAATATAGTGCGGGAAGTCTTAGAAAGAACAGTAAGGTAGAAGAAAGAAATAAATTCAAATAGGAAAAGAAGCAATCAATTATCCTTGTTTGGAGATGATAGCATCCTGTAGTTGAAAGACCCTAAATACCCCAATCAGAAAAGCCATAGCACTGGCAAATACTCGAGGCAAAATAGAAAAATAAAAAAAAAAACAACATACAAAGAAAATCAGTAGCCTTTCTGTACATCAATAAGGAACTTGTTGATAAAGAAATCAGGGGGAAAATTTTTCTTTCACAGTAGCTTCAAAACCACAAAATTTCTAGGAATAAGTAAAATAACCTAACCAAGGAGGCAAGAGACCTCCACACTGACAACTATACGGCGCTGAACAAAACTATTCTAGAAGCTGGGAAGACCTCTTATGCTCATGGCTTGGTAGAATTAATAGTAGGAAAATGGTTAGACTTTTGAAGGTAGGCTACAAATTCACCATAATCCCCATGAAAGTCCCCATGACATTCTTGAACTATCAAAAACAATCTTAAAATCTAAAAGAAAATGCAAAAGAGTCTGAAAGCACAGAGCAAATCTAAGCAGTAAGAGCTGTACTGGAACTATCACTATATTTAATCTCAACTATCACAGAGCCATAGTAACAAAAACTGTACGACATTGTCAGAAAACAGACATGTAGAACAATACAATAGAATAAGAGGTCCAGAAGTAAGTCCATGCAGCTATAACCACTTAATTAAAAAAAAAAAACAAAACAAAGGTATATGGGGCTAGAGAGATGGCTCAGCGGTTAAGAACACTGATTGTTCTTGCAGAAGATCTGGGTTCGAATCCCAGCACCCACATGGCAGCTAACAACTTCCTGTAACAGACATGTAGAACAATACAATAGAATAAGAGGTCCAGAAGTAAGTCCATGCAGCTATAACCACTTAATTAAAAAAAAAAAACAAAACAAAGGTATATGGGGCTAGAGAGATGGCTCAGCGGTTAAGAACACTGATTGTTCTTGCAGAAGACCCGGGTTCGAATCCCAGCACCCACATGGCAGCTAACAACTTCCTGCAACTTCAGTTCCAGGGTATCTGACAGCCTCTTCTGTCCTCCGTGGGCACTGCACAACACAGGTGCATTTACCTACATGCAGGCACTCATGCACATAAAAACAAACAAACAAACAAACAAAAAAATAAAGGTATCAAAAGCTACAATGGAGAAAGCCTCTTCAACAGCCAATGCTAGGCATACTGGATATGTACACACAGAAGAATAAACTAGACCCATATTCACACCCTGAACAAGAAATTAATTCAAAGTGTACAAAAGATTTCAATGTAAGACCTGAAAACTACAAGAGAAAAACAGGTAAAATATATCAAGGTGAAGATATAAATAAGGTCTTTCTGAAAGGGATCCCAACAGCACAAGAAATAACCCCGAGATTAGCAAATGAGATTCCATTAAACATAGAAAGCTTCTACACAGAAGAGGAAATAATCACAAGTGAAGAGATTGCCTACAGAGTGGGAAAACATATTTGCCAACTGCATGGCAGACATAGCTAGACTATATAAAGAGCTGCAAAAATTAAACACCCCAAATAAAATCATTCAATCAGTAATGGGCTAATGAAACAAACAGCTATCAAAAGTAGGAATACAAATGACAGATATTTTTTAAGATGTTTAACATTTTTAGCCATCAGAGAAATGCAAGTTGCTACTACACTAAGATTCCATCTGACCCTAGTCAGGATGGACATCATGAAAAAAAAGGACAGTCAATGCTGGCTGACCACTTGTAGCGAAAGATGAACCCTTAAATACTGCTGGTGGTTATGTAAGCTGGTATATCCTATGGAAATCAATATGAAGGTTTCTCCAAAATCACAGTTATCATATGCCATTTCTGGGCACACACTCAAAGTACTCTAAGTCAACATTCCATGGAGCTATCTATGCATCATTGATCATTGAAGCACTATTCCCAATAGCCAGGAGATGGAACTAGCAGATTTCTAACAAGAGATGAATGGAAAATAAAATATGGCACTCAGGCACAATGGAATTTTATGAAGATGTAAAGCAAAATAAAATTGTGACTTTGCAGAAAAATGGGTGGAACTGGGAATCATTATGTTAAACAAAGTAAGCCAGACTTAGAAAGACAAATATCCTATATATTCTCTCATATGTGCGACCTAGATTTAAATGTATATGTGTGTGTATGCATGTATGCTTATAGTAAAATATATTCATCCAAGATTTAATTCTTTATGTAAAAATAACCAAGTATATCCATCTTGATAAAGCAAAATACTTGGCCTGCAAGTGGAGATAGTTTTACAAATTTTATTGCTTTCTGTGAATATGAATTTTCATAATTAAGAACACCTTGCTTATTATAACTTTGAGTCATTTTTCACATATTATTTTATTATATATATCATCTAGAATTTACTGTGGTTTTCTTGTTTGTGTTTTAAGACAGGGTGTCACTATGTAGCCTCAGCTGGCCTGGAACTCCCTATGTAAACCACCCCAGGCTGGCCTTGATCTCACAGAGATCTAGCTGCCTCTACCTCCTGAGTGCTGGGATTAAAGGTGTGAGCCAGCATGACTGGCTAGAATTTAATTTATTTTATTATCTATCTATCTATCTATCTATCTATCTATCTATCTATCTATCTATCTATCATCTATCTATCTATCATCTATCTATCTATCTATCTATCTATCTATCTATCATCTATATCTTTTTGTTTATTTATTTTTGGTCTTTTTGAGACAGGGTCTCCCTGTAGCCCCAGCTGACCTGGGACTTGCTGTGTAGACCAAGCGAGCTCACAGAGATCTGCCTGTCTCTGCCTCCAAAGTGCTGGGATTAGAGGCATGTGCCACCACGCCCGGATGAATTTACTATATTTTAAACATAAATAAATCTGACTCGAACTGGCCAAAACAAATCCAACAAGTATTTGGCATTGAAACTGGAAATCCAGAAGCAGAAATAGATTTATGCAGAAACCAGAAATTTGTCTGTCTTGATTCCATGTATCTGTATTTCTCCCAGATTTTTCTTTGTTTTTCCATGTATTATGATGTTGAACCAAATTCATTAGTTTCAGTTTAAGATTTCATAACATTCCATAGTACCCAAAGAGAGTTTCTTTTCCAGGGTTCTTATAAACTGGAAATCCAGAAGCAGAAATAGATTTATGCAGAAACCAGAAATTTGTCTGTCTTGATTCCATGTATCTGTATTTCTCCCAGATTTTTCTTTGTTTTTCCATGTATTATGATGTTGAACCAAATTCATTAGTTTCAGTTTAAGATTTCATAACATTCCATAGTACCCAAAGAGAGTTTCTTTTCCAGGGTTCTTATGGAAGAAAAACCTCTATTTCAACACTTCTTCAAAAGCCCTATGTACACTTGAATTAGGTCTATGGGTTTCAAGTGCACATTCCTAAAACAATCACAGAGAAAATGGAATATTATACCTGGATACATTTTCAAGTCTATCCTGCCCATATGGACTGTGTATAATATAACAAACTTTACTTACACATTAAAGGCATTTTCATAAGTATTGTATTTATGTACATGAAATCTGATTTAATCATTGGATCAACATTTTATTTTACATTTTTATCTTAGTAGACATTTAGTTTAGATCTAATTTTCTTGTAATATAAATCATGTGAATATCTTTTAATAGTAAACTTTTAGCTGAATTGGGTTTTGGTCTTTTGGGATAGGTTACTACCAGTATAGTTTTGGGTCAAAGAAGGAATGTTTCTCTTTACTGTAATGCTTTGTAAAGAATGATGCAGCTTACATGTAAGGATGCCTATCAATGGTGCTCTTGCAGAACTATAAGATAAAAATAAATCTTTAAGTGAAACATGTATCATGCTTATTTCATATTCTACTTTGCTTAAGACACGAATGAACTTTATATTATTTAATAATGACTGAGCACTACTGTTCCAGTCACTGTTCTGGAGATTTTATACATACAAGATCACTTGAACATCATCAAGTCTATAGAACCAATTCTTTCTGCAGAGGCAGAAAAGCTAGTAAATGAATAGCCGGCCAGGATTCAATCTGTCTGCATGTCTCAAATCTACAATTTTATTAATTATCTTTCAAAATTACTTTCTGAAATATGCATACTAACTACTACTTTCTACTTTAATTGATGATAACAAAACTCATTTGAAGAATTTTAATCCCTGACTATACATAAAATTCAAAGCAGACAAAGCTGTCATAATTAATTATGAATATAGAACTGAATTTTTTCTAAGAGAAAAATGAAAAAGCTAGGGAAGGAGAAAGTTAGCAAGTTTCCATAATTTCATCATTCATCATTAAAGACTTTTTCTTTGCATTATTAAAGTTTGCAAAACAGAAAAGAATGCACCTCTCTAGCTGTCCTCTCTCTATCCTTGTCCTTTAAATCCATGATTCTGTGCTGCTTTTGTTAACATTTTGTCCAGATTTCTAGCTATTCTCAGCAGGGGGCTTGATCTGTTATACTCTAGTCTGCCCAGTGTTGAAAGCAAAGTCTTCTTGTATTATTAAAGCTATCTCTACAATTTGTATTAAAAATTCTTACATGCTTGAAAGGGAAAGAATATATAGTAATGGTGCCCAGATTGTGGGCTGAACTATGCCACAACAAAAGAAAGATCATAAAGCTAGTGTCTGTGCGGTTGCATTAGCTTGAATCTGAATTATATCCACAGCCTTCCTTCGTGATACTGCTGAATAATATTAAGCACAGATCAAAGAAACACGTTATTCCTGTATTATGAACATAGAAAATCACAGGAAAAAGATCTTTGTAAAACATACTGGGGCATCAGGCTACTAACAGGATTACTTTTTATCCCCTAATTCAACCTGCTGGAAGTTTTTATGGGCTTTTTCCCCCCCTCTGTCTCTGTCTCTTTTCTCTCTCTCTCTGTGTCTCTCTCTGTGTTCCTATCTATCTCTCTGTTTATCACAGCATCAGCTTCCATAGTCATTAGAGAAGATCAAGTAAAATGCAACGTTTATCCTTTCTTCTTCCCTGGCCAATGAAAACAAATATTAACATACATACCACATGAGGCATGATGGCACAAGCTTCAAATCCCAGCACTTGAGAGATTGAGGCAGAAGGATTATTAATTGGAGGCCAGCCTGGAGTTAAAGAAACAAAAATCACAGATTGTAAAACATTTAGAAGTAAGCACTACCTCTATTGATTTTATTGAGGAACATCAACAGTCTCATATTATGTCACTTCCTCTGTGAGTCTCACCTATGGATAAAGCCAACCTTTACTTTCCCCACAACAATTGGATGAATATTGTGCTATTAATTTGGAAAAATCTGAAAGGTCCAGGAAAAGCCACATTCTCAGACACTGTTTATGTCCCTTTTCTAATAGCTATTTGATTATCTTCTTTTCCTTGATTTATCTTTTAAAGTTTTAATTGCTATTTCTAAACATTTTATGAACCTGTATCTTTTACTCAAACTCTTGAAATTTTTTTTTTGGTTGTTTTTTGAGACAGGGTCTCACTATGTAGTCCCAGCTTGTCTGGTACTTGCTATGTCGATCAGGCTGGCCAGGATATCACAGATCTGCCTTTAATGCTGGCAATAAAGGCAAGCAAAGGTGAGTTCACCACCACGCCTGGTGAACTCTCATTTCAGTAATTTCCAGCCTGAATTTCATTATACAGAATTTCAAAACTATATACACACACATATGATCATAAATGTTAATTTTATAATTGGGAAAATAATTGATATTTGGCTATAGTGGAAATGCATTATATTTATGGCAAGTATAAATATGCTTTTCCTGAAAACGCAACAAATACTCACTCTGAAAGAATTTTTGTAACAATGAGGACAAAGAGGTAAGATAATAATCACAAAATATACCTTTAAAATAAAGAATATTAATTTTGTTTTGTGAGTTTGATATATGTACATTCAATTTTGCAATATTGTATTTATAGCATTGTAAAAAGTCACCAGTAGAGGGACTAAATAATTTAAAAATCAGATTTATTTTTATCTATTTTATTTTTTAAGTTATATAAGGATTAACCTATTTCTACAAAATATCTGAATTAAAT
>NW_008336314.1:1762452-1764854 GCF_000622305.1 Nannospalax galili | reverse complement strand
CCCAGAAAGATGAAAACAGTTATAAATATAATTTAAATATAAATCATAATCATACATGCTATGAAAAGAATTTAGATCTGAATAAAATAGATCAGGAGTTTTCTATTCTTTTCCATCTTTTCTCTTAATTTTTTTAAGTTAGTAGATAATGGCATTTTCATACATATGTGTCACTTTCTTTGGGATTTAAGGCAAGCCATACAATGTATTTAAGCCTATTTATTCATGTCTTCAAGAGGGAAAAAGAGAGAAGAAGAATGATATTTGTAGGATGTCATCCAGTACCTCCAGTAAGACTAAACATGATAATGCATGTAATGTCATTAACACAACAAACACTGCGTTTTTCTCCTCCACTAACCTTCTCCATCTATGAGTGCTTCATCTTGCCTTCTTCCTCTGTCTAATCTGGCAAAGGTACAGAGGTATTTTCTTAGTTCTCTTGTGAATTGTCTGCCTCTAATTGCTCTGCTACATTAAAGAAAACTGTTACTGTCATTTTAAACTCTTGGTATTACCTGGAATTCCAGAGTGCAGTCATCAAAAAGAATGCAGTCTCTTCCCCAAAGATGCCTTAAACTTTCCTACTCAATTTTTTTCGTCACCATAACACTCTCCCACAGTACTGCTGTAGTTCATCAAACTGTCCTAATGGGGTTGACTAATTGAGATTTAAAAACTCAAAGAAAGAAAATTGCAATGATAAATATCTAAATAAACAATAACTTTTTCCAAAGTCTAATATAAATTATCTATGAAGTGTTATTTTCCTCAAGAACTTCTGTTTTTATTAAACTTCCCTTTCTGAACCTGGTTTTGAGCTTCTGGGAAAATTTCCTTGCTGAACTTTTCTGAGTTACGCTTAGGGCATGCAAGGCCATGTCCACAGATACCCATCTTATTTCAGATCAATATCCTTATAGAGGACCTCCCCAAGACTAAATCATCCAGTGTAGTGTAATAGCCTAGCACTTCTACGGGTCACCCAAGGTATCACCCCAAGATGCCATTTAGTACCTTAAATCCCACAGAACACTGCAATTTGTTCCCCTTGGAAATATCTTCGAGTTATTGTCAAATGGACAACTGTTCACAACTGTTCAATCACTTGTATGTGCTTGCATGTGAATACACACACACAGACACACATACACACACATACTTCAAAAGGACAAATTCCTATTCTCAGAGAAAATTTAATACTATAGAGAGTGAAAATATAATTTCCTATCTTATTTCAAAGGCTTCCTACTTTTGCTATGCATTAGTAACTTACATTTTAGGTAGCGTAGCATGGTAGCCTTTTTTATTTTAAATCTGCCTCACCTGAACCCTCAAATTATGCTCCCATTTCTGCTCCAAATGAAACACAAACCAGTCAATGACTAGTTTATCTGGCAATTGTTGATACCAGAACCACACATATTTTTGGCTAGAGTTTTGGTGTCAGTTAAATGTCTTTGGAAAAGGGCCAGGTTTCTCTCTCATCTCCTTAGGCTGTGAAGGACTATGCAGTATTTTCAGTTACACATGTGAACTAAAATAATTGGAAGGATATTTTGAAGATCTGTGTTCTGATAGTTTTGGGAGAAGGAAACTTATTTATTGAAAGTCTGAGATTTCCACTGAATTCAGATTTATAATGATTTGTCTGCATTGTTTTATGGAGGTCTTTTTTGAGACAAGGGTTCCCTATACACCCAAGACGACCTTAAACTCATAATCCTCTTGCCTCAGTCCATAGAGTGCTAGGATTACAGGTATGTGCCACCAGTCCCAGACAGAATCACCATTTTTGAATAGAACATCAGGCAAGAGGATGAAGAGAAATCCTTTGGTTCTAAGACTTAGAATGTTAAGTGACAGGATTTGACCTGGAATAATTCAATAATACTGAATGAAAAATATAAATGCTTAACGTGAGGATGTTAAATCATAGAAAAATTACAAAAAATTATGTGTTGGTAATTATTACAGCATAAACTATCACATGATCCATTTAGTAATGTATTTTCAAGTCCTCATACTTAAAAATATTTTATTCTTTTTATTTTATGTGTATGAGTGTATTGTTTGCATGTATAGGTGCACCTATGTTGTGCAGTGCCAGTGGAGGTCAGAAGAAGGCATTGGATTCCCCTGGAACTGGAGTTACAGATGGTTGTTAGCTTCCATGTGGGTGCTGGGAATCAAACCTGGGTCTTCTGTGAGAGCAGTCAGTGTTCTTAACCACTGAGCCATCTCTCCAGACCCAAGTCTTCATATTTTTAACTGGCCTTCAGTAGCTTGAGAATTTCAGACCATGGTAAAAGAAGCACAGTTACCTAACTAAAGGGCACTGCTACCTACAAGTGAACAAGAGTAAGAGAAATAACACCTGTGATCATATAAGCACAACTACA
>NW_008336314.1:1724094-1762406 GCF_000622305.1 Nannospalax galili | reverse complement strand
TTGCGGTTTCTTTTTATATATATGAAAAGAAATATATATATATGTATATATGTTCCTTCTTCTTTATTACAATGTTACTAGGACAGAAACACACATTTCCCTTTATTCATACAATCAAGAGAGCTACGTTGAATTCCCTGTTCATTCTAGGCCCTGCGCTAATCACTGGACAGACTCAAACAAAAACAGAATTAAATAGGTCAATATCATAAGTTCCACCCTCAAGTTATTGTCTGGTGTCTCACACATATCACCTGTTATGAGTGAGTCAGGAAGGAGATTCATTCGGTGGAATTGATGCAGGTGGTCACCAGAAGACAGGAGATGTCAGTCAGTCAGAAAGTAGTTTTCTCAATGGCAGGTATAATTTCTTATTTCTGAGATTCCATCCAAAGGAATGGGAGGGCAAAGCTTTTGTATTTTATAAGGCTGATTATTTTGATAAAATTGGTTTTAATCTTTCCTCTTTAGTTACCTCCTAACAATACAATCCTTTCCATACCCAAGCTTTGTCTCAGCAACATTACAACATCCACAGTCAAGGATGGGCCACATAAAGGACTGGCTTGGAGGGGGGGAGAAATCAACACAAAAGACTTTGAAAGGAGAAGTATGTTAGGGATAGGATCCAGGCAGTATAGCGACTATAAACTTAGCTGAATTGAATATGACTTTTATTGAGATATTTGGCAATTTCTTAATAGGTCAGGAGGGGTAAAATCTCCAGGAGAGGAAAAAGTTACCATCCTAAGCATTCCAAAATGTATAAATATTGTTGCGGTCATTTTGATAAAAATCCTATTGCCCTTTCAGGCACAAATTTAAACTATGTTGACTTGAAATGGAAGGCTGTTTTATCTTTTGTGCTCTGAAAACTGTTCTTCATTATAAAGCCGCCTTCTGAAGATCTATGTATTCAAAATCTACAGGAAAATAAATAATACTGCTTCCAAATAGCTTTTGCAAGAAACTGTTCAGAGGCTTGATCATACGCAGGCCTCTTGTTGTGATCTGGTAAACCTTTGATTGCATCACTCCTATCTAAACACACTTCTCCCAACTGTCAGTCTGTCTGAGGAAATCAAGATTGGTTTTCTTCGTTTGTTTCCTGTTTTGTTTTTCTTAAAGCACAATGTTCCTGCAGCATTATGGTCTGCTGAACCTTTTGCTTATCAATCTTCTAGGGAAAAAAAAAATCACAAGGAAGTTTGTTTTTGCAATAATTAGGAAGGAATTCTGCTTTCTGTATTCTCACAGATAGCAGGAAATGCACTCATTAGCCACAATTCTAATCACTAAACTTCAGATTCCTTAAAAGCTCTATTATTTTAACTACCATTCTCTTAAAAAATGACTACTTGTAGAAACCTCAGGAAATGCACAGGAAATAACCGCCTGAGAAAATGTTAGCTAGGGAATTGGGTCATAAAGTGGTAAGGCATGACTGAAACTACACCTAAACACCATGATTTAGATTCTCAAACAGTGCTTGTTTGCGGCATTACATATTTGTAAAGAATTAACTCTGTCAAAATATGGATATCATGCCCTAGAAATCGAGCAATTAGGCAAAAGGCCAAGATAGACATACAGCAAACTGCTGATTTTTCCAGACAGGGGAAGTGGAAAGTTGAATCAATTACTCAGGCAATGTTCTCCCTAGTGAGAGAATTTGCCTTTAAAAGCTACAAGCACCTTGGTTACAGGGACTGCCTGCCTGCAGTCCTCTTTTTAACTTTTGTTTTAGATATTTATTTATAAATCATTTGTGCCCCTCTCCTCCAACCTTTTTGGCCGATGGAAAGAGCCAAGAAAGATATGCTGCTTTCTCTCTTCACTCAACACCAACTCAGATATATGCAGATTCTATACCGGATGAATCAGGTTTTATATCCCAGCTTTGCTACTAGTGCAGTCTATGAATTTGGGCAGTAAAATTTTTTTTCCCATTAAAGATCAACCTTAAAAATTTATGTATATGAGTGTTATGCCTGCATGTATGTAAGTGCACCTATGTTGTGCAGGCTCTGCAGAGGACAGAAGATGGCGTTGGATCCCCTGGAACTGGAGTCAGAGATAGTTGTTAGCTGCCCCATGAGTACTGAGATTTGAACCTGGGTCTTTTGCAAGAAGAGTCAGTGCTCTTAACCACTGACCCATCTCTCTAGCCCCAGATCAGGCCTCCCTTTTTTAGATATTTTATTTTATTATTTTTATTTTATTTTACATGTATGCATGTAAATGCACCAGTGTCATGCATTTCCCGCGGAGGTCAGAAGAGGGTGTCAGACCCCATGGAACTGGAGTTATGGATGGGTGTTAACTGCCATGTGGGTGCTGGGAATCAAACCCAGGTTCTCTACAAGAGCAGCCAGTGCTCTCAACTACTGAGACATCTCTTTAGTCCCCAGATCAGTCTTTTTATTAAGAAGAAAAATATCGTCCTTTATTTTAACTTAAAGATAGACATTTAGGTATTTTTGAATTCTGAATCATTTGTATAAATGAAGAGTGAATTTAATCTAGTGTTTCTTATTTTCCTAGATAAAATAAAGAAAAAAACAATGCATTTTAAAACACCCAGGATGCAGACAGATTAATTGGTCATACTTAACTTACGTATTTGTAAGGATTAAATAATAGTTGCTACATAAAGTACTAAAATAAATAATACCTAACACAATTGTTGCTACCCATATAACTGTAATTATCACAAGTGATAACATACAAATTCTTGATTCCTTCATATGTAAGAGAATCAGACACACATTCACCTGTAGAGTTTAATGAAAAAATTATCCAAAGGTCTGTGCCTGGTGCTTGGTACGCAATAGCTGTTCATTAAAGTTTAGCTCCTGCTACTCTTCATGATAATAACTATGACCACTATTATAACTACTACTACTACTCAGACGTTGCAGACAGAGGGCATTGTACCCACATTAATCTCAAAAATTTTGAGGTGAATTATAAAGACATTAAAACAAAATATTTCCCCCCCAGACCTCCTGTGATTAAGGCATCTCTCAACTCTCTGCAGAGAAGCTGCCTTATGTAGCAAATGAGGATTAACACAGAGGCCCACAGCTGGCCAATGTGCAGAGAATAAGAGGCTGCAGACTGCTTATCCCTGAATAGGACACCTATATTAAATTGCTGCCTCTCAAAGCTCAGGGATCACTGGAGAAGAGGGGACAGAAAGATTGTAAGAACAAGAGATAAGAGATGACCTCAAGAAAACAGAGTTTTCCTGACAGCTCGTCAGTTACTCATATGAATTCACAATAATGGTGACAGCATGCACATGTCCCATGTCAGCTCAAGACAAAATCCCAGCACAGAGGTGGGGAAATGGGTAATAAACCCTAACCTCACCTAATGAAGTATCAACAACTGATGGCTGTTGGGTAGGGGAGAGTCAGCCTCATTTAAGGGTGAGTCACTTGGTAGGTTGATTAGGCTCCAGTTGATGAACCCACATTACAGGCATTTTGGGACACCAATTTAACTATATATATATACATGAAATTGTGTGGTGGTAGTAAGAGGGTACAGATAGAGGAAGGGATCCAAATATGAAGAAAATATATTGTATGAAATTTACAAAAATTCAAAAAAATATTTTAAGATGGAGTTTTCTTTCTTTATTAATCCATTAAATGTCATCACAGACTGCAGAATACCCCAAATCACAGGGCATAAAAGTCACTCAAGAACATTGAACAAATCACTCTCCCTCTGTGATGCCCAAAGAAAGAATGGGGAAGTTGTTAAGCCTTGAAAAACTTCTCAGAGCACAGTTGACTCAACTGAAGAGTATTTTCTTTGGCTTTTAAATGGGTACAGTGGTAGTCAACTTTCCTATCAAGTTTCACTCTTCACACTAACTGCAGTGCATGGACACTGACAAGCTGAATGCAAATGTGTTCACATACAAATTTTCCAGAGCTGGGGAAGGTAGTGGAGGAAACCCCAAATGAACAGCATATGACTAATTAAACCTTGCAGCGATTCAGAGGAAAAAATAGTTTACAGGATGCATGTCTACGGCCTGCCTCCTCTCATCACTGTTTTCTTCCATTTCCTCTTTCTCTGACCTCTATTCCTGTTCCTTTAAAAATTAAAAATTCCCTTCTACTCTGCCCTTCATAACTCATTTTTATAAAAGAGCTGTCTTCAGGCTCCGGTGACTACAAGGTTTGTTCTTGCCTTACATAAATGAAGAGGATTGGAAACACATTTAATTATGAAAGAGAAAAAAGAACCAAAAACAAAAACTCTGATGAATATAAAAAGACGTTTCCCACAAGTTCTACTGCACAGTGTGTTAAATTATAGTCCCTATATTTTACTTATAGCCCATAGTTGCCTTTACTTATTTCCTACTAATAAAATGAAATACCAGAATTCTCTCTCTCTCTCTCTCTCTCTCTCTCTCCCATTATCTACAAAAATACATATTAGTAGATTTTGAACTAGAATTTTCTTCTTGGAGGTGACAGATGTTCCAACCAAGCTACATACAAAATAGAGATATATTAATACACACACACTATATATATATATATCTCCAGACCTCAAGAAAACTAGTAGTGGAGGAGGGAGAGGTAGATACAAGACATAATTCACAGACCAAGATCATTCTGACTCCGGTCTTCTCTTAGGCAGCCATGAGATACAGTATCCCATGACACTGCCTGGTCACTGTGGCATGACCCAAAGGTGCTGTTTAGTGCTTATGTTAAAAATTATAGGAATTGTTCTGAGTGGATCTCATCTATGCTGGAGCATTCATCCACTTCTATCTGAAATTATCAAGTGAAAAGTATTTGAGAATAAACTCTGGTGCAAGTGAGCACAGTACTATGTGCACTTGATCTTCCTGTTTTTGTATAAACTATAATCATTAATTAAACCAAGGATTTTCTTAGGTCCCTTAATTTATAAAATAAACACTAATAAGCACAAAGGTCAGGGATGTCCTGATAACGATAATAGTTGAGTAAGTTCTATACCCCACTCTCATCTTGAGAATGTCATCAAAACAAAAAATCAGGAACAACAAAAGTCAGAGTTAAACTACATCATAGATCAAATGATCTTAACAGACATCTGTAGAATATTCTATCCAATAGATCCCAGATATTCTTTTCAGCATCCCACAAAATCCTATCAAAACCAGATCAGATTCTAGGACACAAAGCACAACTTACCAGATATAAAATAATTGAAATAATTTATTATGGCTTATCAATCACAGTAGAATAATACTAAAAATCTATAGCAATAGAAATCCTATAAATACTTGGAAACTTGACAATACAATCTTGAATGATCAGTGGGTCAAAAAGAAATCAAGGAGAACAATTTAAAATTCCTAGAATCAAATAAAAATGATGAAAGCACAGCATATCAGAATATTTGTGATTTTGCTAAAAAGTTCTAAGATCGAAGTTTATGGCTATGGGTGCTTACTTTGAAAAATTAGAAAAATCTCAAATTAATGACTTAATGATACACCTCAGTGTCCTAGAAAACAATTAGTCCAAGCCCCAAAGCAGTCGACAGCAATAAATAATAAATATCAGGGCAGAATTGAAATGGGAGAGGAAAGGAACAATACTTAGGATAAAGTCTCTTTAATACTTTATCGATTCTTTGAGAATTTCATACAATGTATTTTGATTATATTCAAACCCCGTCTCCCATTTCCACCCCAACCCTACTACTCCCCCTTCGTATCTTTATTATTATTGTTTTTTTAAAAAGGCCTATCAAGCCAGGCGTGGTGGTGCACGGTGGCGCAGGCGGATCTTTGTGAGTTCGAGCCCAGCCTGGTCCACATAGTGAGTTCCAGGACAGCAGGGGCTACAAGGAGACCCTGTCTCAAAAAAGACACACACACACAAAGGCCTATCAAGTCTAATTTGAGTTCTTCCAAATGCCACTTTTACTTTTGGGTCGATTCCTTGAAGTCTGGTCAACCTAGCAGGTATCATACCCTTAGAGAAAGCTGACTTCCTCTTAGAAGCCATCAGTTGGCAATAGATCTGTATGTGGGTCTGGGACTTCTTGTCCACGCCCCCTCATCTGTGCTGGATTTTTGCTTGGACTTGCACAGGTGTTGTATATGTTGTCCCAAGGGCTATGAATTCATATGTGTAACTTCCCTGTTGTGTGCAGACAGCATGATTTCCTTGTATTCATCTACCACTTCTGGTAGACTTGGTGCTATTATCAAGGCCAAGAACTTATGGCTAGAGAGGTCACTGGCTTGAGAGTAGAACCTACTACTATTATTCTGCTAAATGGACATATTACTAAACCAATTTCTAATGACATTGTTATATCTATAGATTAGTACATCTCTCAACTCTCACCAGACCGAAGCTTCTTTTTGTAGCAGATAACAGCTAACAGAGACACACAACTGGTTGATGTGCAGAGAATAAGAGACTGTGACTTCTCAGTCCTAAATGGGACATTGATATCACACCCTCTCCTCCCATGACTTAGAAATAATTGAGGGGGCAGAAAGTTTGTAGGATAATTTTTTTAAGTTGGCTCTTTGAAAAGATAAGCAAAAGTGATTAAACGCAGCCAAATTAACAGAAAAGAGAAGACCCAAATTAATGAATTAGGGATAAAAGTTTACGACAGATTACAATGAAGTTACAACAGATTCCAATAAAATCCAGAGGATTTAGGGGATATTTTGAAAAACTGGAAAATCTAGAGGAAATGAATAAATTCTTAGACAAACATAACCTAAGAAAATTAAATAAAGAAGTTATAAACAACTTGAACAGATTCATGAAAGATGACATTGAAGCAGTAATAGAAAGTGTCCTCATAAAGAGAAGTCCCCAAACCTGAAAGATATCCTGCTGAATCCTACCACACCATTTAAGGAGAGCTAATGCCAATATTCCTGACACTGTTCCACAAAATAGAAAGGGAAGGCATAGTTTTAACTCAATTCTACACAGACAGTATTATCCTGATACTATAGCCAGATAAGGCCACAAAAAAAGAAAGGAAGAAAAGAAAACCAAACTATAGACTAATTTCCTAGAAACAAAATTTCTCAAATAAAATATTTGCTAGCTGAGTTCAAGAACACATGAACAAGATCAGCCACTATGACCAAGTTGATTTTATCCCGGTGATGCAAGGTTGGCTCAACACGTGTCAATCAATAAATGTAAGTATATAAATAAAGTTAGTAACATATGATCATCTTTGACGATGTTCAGCTTCCTGTGATGGTAAAAGCCCTGAAGAAACTAGAAATGGGGCCCATTTCAACACAGTAAAGGTTATATACAACAAATCTATAGCCAGCACTATACTAAATGGGGAAGATGCAGCATTTTCTCTAAAATCAGGAAGGAGAAAAAGGTGTTCAGTCACCATTTTTATTCACTATGGTATTTGAAGTGTTAGCTAGAGCAGTAAGAAAAAAAAGAACAAAATAAAAGCGATACAAGTAGGAAAGTAGGAAACCAGAGCATTCCTCTTTGCAGATGTCGTAGTTCAGTACTTAAAAGGCACTATCAAAACCCACTTACAATTGAAATACACTTTCAGCAAAGTGGCAGGATATAAAATCAATGTACAAAAATCAGTACCCTTTTTATATACCAATTATGAGCATGCTAAGAAAGAAACCAGTAGAAAAAAATCCTGTTCATAGTAGCTTCCAAAAAATAAGTGAATTAACATTACAATGAAAACTTTAAAAACTTAAGACAATAAATAGAGACTGAGGACACAAGAAAATGGAAATAATATTGTGAAAGTGGTTATTTATTAAAAGCAGTCTATAGAGTCAGCATGATCCCTATCAAAATTCCAGCGACATTCTTCACAGAACTAGAAAAAAAATCTAAAAACCCCATGGAAACAAAATGCCCCTAGTAGTCAAAGCAATTCTAAGTAGAAAAAGTAATTCTTGAGATACTGCAATACTTGGTCTCAATTTATATTATTGAGCCATAATAACTAAAACCCTGACACTGACACAAAGCAGACATCTAGATCAGTATGATAGAATACCAGACCCAGAAATAAACTCCTGCAATTACAGACACTTTTTTTTTTTCAATGAAGGTGTCAAAATATTCACAAAAGAAAACCACTCTAACAATTGGTGCTGGTTGAACTGGACAACTACATGCAAAAGAATGCAACTATATCCATATCTATCACCCTCCACAAAAATGAATTCAAATAGATAAAATAGCCCAGTGTAAGACCTGTAACTTTCAAACTGCTAGAAGAAACCAGAGGTTATACTTCATGATACAGTTATGAGTAAGGTCTTTCTGAAAAGAATTCCACTAGCACAGGAAATAATCCTAAAACTTGACAAATGGGATTTCATCATAGTGAAGAGACTTCCTAAGGAATGGAAAAAACATATGACAACTACATGAAAATTATGAGATCGATAGTTAAAATATATAAACAAATGAAACCGTTTTTGAGACAGAGTCTACCTGTAACTCCAGTTGGTTTAGAACTCTCTGTGTAGACCAGGCTGGCCTCTCTCAAAGATCCATCTGTCTCTGCTTCCTGAGTGTTGGGATTAAAGGTGTGCACCACCACATCCAGTGAAAACCACAAAAATTAAACACCAAAAGATCATCCAACCTATGCATTGTCTAGTGAACTGCATGTCTAGTGAATGTTTAACATTCTTAGCAAATGTGTGGGAAAATATGTATTTAAAATTACATTGTGGAAATGGAGAAATGGCTCAGTGGTTAATTACACTTGTAACTCTTACGGAGGACCCAGGTTCTGTTCCCAGCACTCATGTGGCAGCTCTCAGCGGTCTGTAACTCCCGTTCCAGGGGGTCTATTGTCCTATTTTGGCCTCCAGAGCATGGTATATATGTGAAACACATACATACATACAGGTACACACAAACACATAAAATAGAAATACATACATCTTAAATTAAAAAATTGCTTTGTGATTTCATCTCACCCCAATCAGTATGGCTACTATCAATAAGACAAATGATGGGGCTTGAGAGATGGTTCAGTGGTTAGAACACTGACTGCTTTTGCAGAGGACCCAGGTTCAATTCTTAGCATCCACATGGCAGCTAACAATCATCTATAACTCCAGTTTGAGGGAATCCCATGCCATCTTCTGACCTCTGTAGGCATTGCATACACATCATACACTTACATACATGTAGACAAAACACTCATATGCATATACATACATAGATAAATTTAAGCAAAGAAGACAAATGACAACAAATATTAAGAGGAATTTTTATTCACCTCTGGTAGAAATATAAATCGGCAGTTATTGAAGTCAATGTAGAGGTTTCTGAAAAATATAAACTAAAAAACAACCAACCAAACAAAACGCTAAAATAAAAACAGAACTGCCATACAACCCAGTTACATGACTCCTGGGTATGAATTTGGAAAAATATATCAACATGCCACAGAAATATATCTGTATCTGTTTATTGTTGTTAACAATGGCTAATAAATGGAACCACCCTTGATGCCTGTCAATAGATAAATGTCTAAAGAAAATGTAGTATATATACACAATGGAATTTTTCAGCCATACAAAAAACAAAATCACTGTGTTTGTAGTGAAATGGATAGAGCTGGAGAGAAATAAGCCAGTCTCAAAAACACAAACACTGCCTGTTTTACTCATATGCCGAATACAGAATTGTGTGTGTGTGTGTTTTGTCATGGAACTAGAAAGAAGACTAGAAGTTTTTAAGACGAGAGCTGAAGGTGGAGGGAGAGTGGTAATAGAATTCATTTGGCATGACAAGGAATAAGGGGGCTATTTGTAGGGAAGGAATGAGCCAGCGAGAGAGGGGCAGGGCAATAAGACCAAAGAGTAATGAAACATTGCAGCAGATGGAGTCTCTTACAGAGTTCCACAACTGGTCAAACATAGGGAATGTGCCTGTAAGATGTTCGGCTCTATGTCACACATCTTCAATGCAAACTCTATACCTAAGGATCAGGGAAATCATGGAACAAAGGGAAGAAATATTAATGCATCTCTCAACTCTTACCAGCAAAGCATCCTCATGCAACAGATGGTGATCAACATAGAAGGCCACAACCGGCCAATGTGTAGAGAATAAGAGACTGTAGAGTGTGTGTCCCTGTGTAGGACTCCTAGATTAAATCTCTGCCACTCAGGGCTCAGGAGCCATTTAAGAAGAGGAAGCAGAAAGATTTTCAGAGCCAGAGGTGGTGGATGACCACAAGGAAAGAGTTTTCCAGGTAGCTGTGAACTTGCTCATATGAACTTAGAGCAATGGTGACAACATACACAAGACGCATGCAAACTCAAACCAGACAAAAATGTAGGACTCCTAGATTAAATCTCTGCCACTCAGGGCTCAGGAGCCATTTAAGAAGAGGAAGCAGAAAGATTTTCAGAGCCAGAGGTGGTGGATGACCACAAGGAAAGAGTTTTCCAGGTAGCTGTGAACTTGCTTATATGAACTTAGAGCAATAGTGACAACATACACAAGACGCATGCAAACTCAAACCAGACAAAAACGCAACATAGAACTGGGGAAATGGGTCTTCTTTAAGAGAGTGACACAAGGTAGGTTGACCAGGCTCCAGTGGATGCACAGGCATTGAGGGACATTTGGGGACACAAGCTTGACTCAATAGGCCTTTAATATGTTTGGTAGAATGCATGAAATCTGGTGGAGGGGGGCTATGGGCAGGTACATCTAGGAGACAGGGTTTAAATATGATCAAGACGTATTGTATGAAATGTACAAAAAATGTAATAAAAAGTAAGAGAAAGTGCCATGACGAAGCTCATCACTTTGTAGGCTAACTTTAAAAATTAACAATAAAACTCAATGTCCATTTTTATGAAGACCATGCTTACACCATCTCTTCACATTATGTGAAACAAAATATTTCAGAATTAAACTCTGCTTGAATTAGCAGTTCTGTATCTTCTAGCTTTGAACTAGGGTTGCTTTAATTTTCACACTTAAAAAAGTCAAGAAGTATAAGACCCACACCAAATTCAGCCACATAGAAATGGTGAATCTGTCTTTTTTACAATTTGAAGTATAATCATGGCAGTTAACTGTGTGGTGTGGATTTGCATGGTTTCAGAAGAAATTAAGAGCAAAGGATACTCAAAATTTATGAAAATCAAATCAGAAACTCATTGACTAAAACCAACAAAAACTCACTTAGCACCAGAGGCTGTTTCCATGTTAACAGAGCACAGCTGTGATTCTACTCATTTTAGCATACCATAGCAAATTACTAGGTTTCTTTAAGGATAAGGGTGACTTCTTGTCATTTGACATTTGTGTTATAGTTTCTGTTAACCAGTTATATACATGAGATCAGTAACACATACTAGCTGCTTATTAAATACTAAGTGGGAAGACAGTATTAGATTGCTAGAAGAATCAAAGACAATTCCTTTTAATTATTGTGGAGAATGGAGCAAAATAAGAGGAATGGTGACTTCCTGAGTATAGCTAGGGCACCATACTTTAGATTTTCATTCATTATTTCAGAAACTGAATTATATCTCTTATCCACACAGTTGGTAACTATTAGTATAAAACTATGTTCATTAATATTAACTGATAAGCAGTTCTGGTTTTATTTAAAAAAATCATCCCATCAATTACCTTCTATGTTTGCTTTGAAGACATACTATACAAGACTTTCCCAAAGAAATCTCTTGGTTAAAAACTGAAGAGTCATTTAAAAGGAAAATAAAAAAGGAAAAACCAGATATATGAGGTAAACTACTTCGCCAGTCTCCCAAAAGAGAGGAAAAGATTGGCAAATCGTGTTTATTTAAATTACTAAATTATCTTCATAGCAACTTGAGACCTGGAGGTACTTATTTGCAAAGCTATATAGAATATTGTTAGCAGGAAATCTCAAATAAGGGTAAAAGCACTTCAGGACATTGGCTGGGTTTTGAACTATGAGCATTAAGCTATAAGGAAGAAAATGACATAGCAGTAGTTCATTGATACAGACTGTGCTATAAATAATCACCATAAAGGAAAGGAACAGCATGCTCCATTGTTTCAGTACTAAGTTTTCTTGACAAAGAGTAGAATCAATAAGAAAACAATTTGTTTCAAAATAAATGATAAAGATAGTTTGAAACGTGTTTTTGTTGTTGTTTTGTAAAAACTTAATCATTACCACCAAAGATCTATCCAAACTGGAAAGAAGGGGGGATTAAAAAGAGACTCAAAGCACATTTGTTTCTTGAGCTGTTTTTAGTCTCTCAGTGCTGTGGAATTAGAGCAGCAAGCGGAGATGATTTATGGAATGAAAAATCCTTGCCCACCCAGCTCACAGTCATGTGCAATAACTACTATGTCCTGTTATTTGCCATGATATTTAGCTCAAATGCAGCCAGAAAAATCCCACCACACCCAGAAGAGACAATCATAAAAGGAAACAGATTTCCTTACATTTTTCTCATATGTCTATATGTACATACACAAGAAAATAATATATGTGTATTTATGCATATATCAGTAGTATCCTTAAATCTTATCCTTTCCCTTGCCTTTTCATTTTCTCAAAGAATTTGACTTATTTTTGAAGCAATTTTTATGTTAACCTCTCTGTTCCTTTCTCCACTGGGACCACCTAAATTTGTTTCATCCTCACTACTCAGAACCAGATTGTTTCCTGAGTACTTTAGCAAGTGATTACTCATCTAGGTAAGTAAGTGATCTACAGAAGTGATTTTGTCAAATATTGTTTTCCTTATAACGTTGGTTAAGCTTTTTAGACATGTGGCTACTCATGGGAGTATATTGTAAGCAGTACCTTTGTCCTATTCTGTAAAGGGGAACTGATGCTCTCTTCTGATCTCTGTAGGCATTGCACAACTTGGTGCACTTACATACCTACAGGCAAAACACTCATACACATAAAATAAAAATAATAAATAAAATATTTTTTAAAATTCAAGATTTATTTTTATGTGTATAACTTTTTTGCCTGCAGGCATTTAAGTGCACTCATGTCCCTAACCTGTGGAGTCCAGAAGAGGGTGTGGGATCTTCTGGAACTAACAGTTGTTAGCTACCATGTGGGTGCTTGGAACCAAACCTGGGTCCTCTGGAAGAGCAGTTAGTGCTCTTAACTGTTGAGCCATCTCTTCAGCCCCATGAGACTTTGTATAATTTTAAAAGATGAAAGTTTGTGCTAATAAGATCTTGTGCATAATATATGCCTCTTGCCACAATGGACTATCCAGATTTGGTAATTACAGCCAAAGTTCACTCTTCCCAAATTAATAATGGTTTCCCACATCCTCTCGATGTCTGACTACATAAAAATGTTCGAAAACAAAACCTAACAAAACTTAGAAAGCAAAAATGAGACAGGGGATTTATAGGCAGCAGCACAATTGGAAAAAAGGGACCTTAATTTCATATTTAAAATAATCTTACTGACCTATTTGGGGAGTAGTTAAAGCAATTTATATCTGAACATATTAGGATAAAGATTGAATCAAGACCAGTTATTTTTATAAGATGAATGAGTGGAGAGGAAAATGCTTCATAGTGTAGGCGTGGATATAAATGTCTCCAGCACAGGGAAATTTTCTAGCTATTCCATAGGATATAGAGTTTTATGATATTCTTAGTGGCTTTTATTTGCTAACCCCACATTTCCTGCTGAAGCCATACAAGTTTGATGAGGATTTCATATTGTAAAGAGGATAGACAGACAGAGGTTGGGACAGGGTATAGAACTGAGAAATAATACTTTCTTATTATTTTTTCTTAGATCATAATTATTTACATATTCCTATATATCATCTTCAAAAATGCTTTTGAGCCACTGGCCGAATTCCAATGTTCTATCAGCTAATAGTTGAGTATCCCTCATCCAAAAACTATATGTTGATAATAGTTCATTGTTTCATGCAGGGTAGATAATTAAAGTCTACATGATTTCTTACTGCATTAATTTGAAAGTCACTGTTCTATAGTACCCATTTTTTGCTATGTTTTGTTTTATTTTCAAAACAGGATCTCAGTATGTAGCCCAGGGTATAACTCATGATCCTCCTGTCTCAGTTTCCATCATACTGCGATTACAGAGACTAGTATCATATTCATATATGTGTTTTAATGATGGTTTCATCCTTGCCTATAGCATTTCAAATTGACATCAATTTATTAAAAATATTTCCCATTAAATACTGCTGCTTAAATTTTGTCAGTCTTTTGGAGTTAACCTGATTCTAATACAAAAATTGAATAAGATTGGGTGGAAAAGTTATCTAAATATTGTTATATTGTTTGCCTTTTCCATAGATGGGGAGAATAGACCACTTTGGGTCCCATTCTATTTTCATCATTCATGCAAGGAAAGGCATGCTTCCTGCCCAATGTTCCCATTGGCTAGATGAGGACTGCACTCTCTTTAGCCCTGTCCATTGCTGAGGATATGATTCTGTCTGGGAGGCTCCATCCCAACCAATTACTGGGGAGAACACAGAGCTCCTGGGACTCTCCAGCCTTATCTGTTGTAAAAAATAAATAAATTCGACCAATAACTTATCTCCAGATGCACAAGTCACAACTCAAAAACATAAGTAACATGAAAAAACCAACTAACCCTAATTCCTCCCAAAATTGCTAATCCTGTTGTAATGACCTCTACAGAAAGTGAATTATTTAAAATCACAGAAATAGAACCTAAAGGATAAGTATGTCCAAAGAACTTGAAGAAGAAAATCAACTCTTGAAAGAATCCCAAGAGAAAACAAACAGTTGAACGAACTGAATAGACGGATACATGAGATGAAAGAAAAGTTCAGTAAGGAGATAGAAATGTTGAAGTAAAACCAAACTGAGGTCCCAGAAATGAAAAAGCACAAAAGTCCAGTAAAAAGCTCCATGAAAACTCTCACCAAAACAGTGGATCAGAAGGATAGAATATCTGAGCTTAAAAACAGCATTGAAAGCTAGGCATGGTGGCTCATATCTTTAAACGCAGGCCTTGGGAGGCAGAGGCAGGTGGATCTCTGTGAGATCAAGGCCAGTCTGGTCTTTATAATGAGTTCCAGGCCAGCTGTAGCTACAGGGAGACCCTGTCTCAAAAAGACCAAGACAAACAAACAAACAAAAAAACAAACAAACAAATAAATAAATGGAGGAAGTTGAACATTCTAAGGATAACAATAAAAGATACGAGCTGAAGTATGAAGATCATTATGAAAAGATCAAATTTAAGAATTATGGCCATAAAAAGGTAAATTCCATTCCAAAGGTATAGGAAACATTTTTCAATGAATTTAATAGCACAAAATTTCTCTAAATTAGGCAAAAATATGCCTATCAAAGTACATGATACATTCAGACCAAATACAAAAGACAAAAATGCAAATGACAAAAGAAATAAAATTTTCTTGTCATATTATAATCGTACTATTAAATATTCAGAACAGTGAAAGTGCATTGAACACAGCAAGAGAGAGACACCAAGTCATATATAAAGGTAGGACCACCAGAATAACAACAGATTTCTCAACAGAAACTTTAAAAGCCAGGAAGCCTTAGAGTGATGTTCTTTCACATTTTGATAGACAGCAACCGCTAACCCAGACTGCTGTACCTAACAAAGCTATTAGTCATAACTGAGGGAGAAAGGAAAATTTCCATGGTAAAACAGTGTTATGGAATTCACTAAGCTAGCTCTACAGAAAGTGCTTGAAGGAATTCATCAGAGTGGAGAGAAAAACAAATACATCCATGGGCCACAGGGAAGACTACATCATTCCTGAATAATAGTTAAGCAAGAGAAGAATAGGAAAATAAGAAATACCCCCAAATCAACAAAATGAAAGGAAACAGTACATACTTTTCAGAAACAACTCTACATGTTAATGGTCTCAGTGAGCTTATCAAAGATGGAGTGGAAGATTGGATTGAAGTTCAGGATCCAGTAAACATTTCCATAAAAGACAGACTGTTTTAGGCTGAAAGGGTGGAAAACAGGCAAGCCCAGCAGACAAACTAGCAAACAAACGGGAGTCATTGTTCTAATACCTGACAAAATAGACTTTCAAAACTAGTCAGAAGAGATTTTTAAAAAGGTTACTTTATAGTGATTAAGAGAATAATCCATCAAGGAAACATTACAATTCTAAAATATAATTCTGAACATGGGTGCACTTAATTTCATAAAACAAATGCTACCTACTGGAGCATGGAAATATTATCCTCAGCATGGAAATATTGGGCAACTCCAGTAACCTATTGTCATCCCACAACAATCATTCCAAGCCAAGAACAACAACAAAAAACAAAACAAAGCAAACACAAAATTCAGAGAAATCTCTAAATTGAATGATGTCGTGGATCAAATGAACACCTAAGAGTATTTCATTCAAACACTGCAGAATATGTATTTTTCTCAGTAGACATGGAATTTTCTTTAAAACAAACCCTACATTAGGAAACAAAGCAAGTCTTGACAAATATAGGGAAAAAGAAATAATTCCTTGTAATGTATTTGGTTGTAATAGAATAAACTATACATCAACAGCAAGGGGAACTATAGAACATTCACAAACTCATGGAGGTTAGATAATACACTCTTGAATAATAAATGGGTCATTGAAAAAAAATAAGAAAATCAACAAGTTACTAGAAATGAATGAAAATGGAAACATGACACATTAAAACCTATGGGATACAAGGAAAGCCTTAAGAGGCAAGTTTATAGCTCTAAGTACATACATTAAGAAATCAGACAGATTCATAATACTTTAATGATATGTTAGGACCCTGGAAAAGCAAGAACCGGCCAAACTGATGCACTATAAATGAAAAAAAAATTATTAAAATCAGGCTAGAAATGGAGGAAATGGAAATAGATAATAATAGAATCAATGATTCGCTTTTTATTGGTTGGTTCTTTGAAACAATAAACAATAAACACTTCACCAAACAAACCAAAAGAAAAAGAAGACCTAAATTAATAAAATGAGCCAAAAAGAATGTCATTAAAAGAGATGCCAATGGAATTTTAAAAATCACCAGGACATAACTTAAAAACAGGTTCCACTAAATTGGAACTTGTTGAAAAGAAATTGATGAATTTCTAGATACATGTGATCTACCAAAATTAAGCCATGATGAGATAAACAATTTAAGAAGGTCTACAACATGTAGCAAGATTGATGAAGTAATAAAAATCTCTCATAAAAAAAAATCATTTCACCTAAAAAAGCCCAGACCTAGATGGAGCCGCTGCTGAATTCTAGAACCAGAATTTCAAAGAACCAGCACCAATGCTTCTCAAACTATTCCATAAAATAAGAAAGGGATGAATAGTACCAAACTAATTACAAAACCAGCATTATCCTGATATCCAAACTGGATAAGCAACAATAACAGGGACAACTGTAGACTAATCTCCCTGATAAGCATAGATGCAGAAATTCTCAACAAAATACTTGCAAACCAAATTCAAGAAAAAATGAAAAAAGATAGATCATCACAATCATATAGGCTTTATTCCAGGGGTTCAGAGGTTATTCAACATATGTAAATCAGTAGATGTAATATATAACATAAATGGATCCAAAGACAAAAATAACATGGTCATTTCAATACAGGAGACAAGGCATTTGACAAAACCATATATCCCTTCATGATAAAAGTCCTGTAGAAACTCAGAGAAAAAGGATATATGTCAATATTGATACATAGTCAATATTATATTAAATGGGGAAGGTTCAAAGCATTTCCTCTACAATTGAGGACAAAGGTATCCACTTTCTCCATTAATAAGATTGTCAACATAGTGCTGGAAGTCTTAATGACAGCAATAAGAAAAGAGAAGGAAATGAAAAGAATACAAATAGGAAAGGAAGATGTATCCTTATTTGCAAATGATACAGTTCTGTTCACAGGAGACCTTGAAGACTCCACCTAAAATCTCTTAGAACTGATAAACACTTTCAGCAAACTGATGGGATACAAAATTAACATGGAAAAACCTTTATCCATCTTGTATGCCAATAACAAACATGTCAAAGAAGAAATCAGAGAAGCAATTGATTTCAATTTTGACTTTAAAAAATATCTTGAATAAACCTAACAAAGGAAGAGAATGACTACTACAATGAAAACTTGAATATGGTGAAGAAAAGTTCAGGAAGACACTAGAAAATGGGAAGATTTCTCATGCTTATGGATGGAAGAATCTATATCGTGAAAATAGCTGTTGCAAAGAGTAACGTGAAGCTTCAATTCCCATAAAAATTCTTCAGTGCTCCATTCTTTGCAGAAACAGCAAAACCATTTTAAAATTCATCTACAAGCACCAAAGACCTTGGATAACCAGAGAAACTCTAAGACCAAGGAGAACACTAGAGGTACCACCATACTCGATTTAGAATTTACCACAGATTCATAGTAATCAAAGCAGTATAATACTACCACAAAACATACATGTAGATGAATGGACTAGAAGACCCATGTAAAGCCACACAGCTACAGCCCCTAATTTTTGGCAAATATAACAAAAATACTCATTGGAGAAAAGACAATCTCTTTAAAAATATTTTCATTGATTATTTGAGAATTTTGCACGTGGTATTTTAATCATTTTCAGAATACCACCTCCACCTCTACCCTCACCTTACTAATCCCCTAACTACATAGTCTGTAATATTATTATTGATTTTTAAGGTCTATTTAATCTAATCTGTGTCTTCAAATGTTCTTAAGCGTGGGTCCATTCCCTTGGCCTGGCCAATCTACACAGCATTACACCTTTAAAGAAAACTGACTCTCCCTCTCCCAATAACTATCAATTGCTAATAGTTCCTCAGTTAAATTTGGGGCTTTTTGCCTCCACCCTCCTGCCTGTGCTGGGATTTTGTCTGGCTTGAGTTGGCATAGGTCTTGTGCACACTTTTGTAATTGCTGTTAGTTCAGCTGTCTGGAAAACACTACCTCCTTGTCGTTGGCCATTGCCTCTGGCTCTTACAATTTTTCCACTACCTCTTCTACAATGTTCCCTGAGTCTTGGGAGGAGAGTGTGTAGTATGTGTTCCATTTAAGGCTAAGTACTCTGCCATCTCTAATTCTCTGCATGGTGGCCAGTGGTGGATCTCAGTGTTAATGGCCATCTGTTGCAAGAAGAAACTTCCCTGATGAGAGTTGAGAGATGTGTTAATCTATAGGTATAACAATAAATCATTAGGAGTTGGTTTAATACTATGTCCATTTATCAGAATAATAGTAGTAGGTCTTCCCCATGACATGTGACTTGTCCAGCCAAAGGTTCTGGGTTATAACAGTGACAGGTATAATAGGTTTCATCTCGTGAAATGGGCCTTAATTCCAATCAGAAAGTGCTTGGTTTATTATCACTATTACACCAGTGGCCATATAACACTACTGGTTTTTGCCTTTGCTCTTGGTTACCCAGTAGAACTTGATGGTAAGACCTGTTGTTGAAGACAATACATTATAGAACAAAGAGAAATCAAGTTGGTATTGACCTTGAAGCTTCATCTCTGTTGAATAGCTTTCATAGTGCTAGAAGGTGTTATGCATACTACAGGAAGAGAAAAGAAATCATCAGCCTTATCTTGCTGTGAACCCATGGGCTACAAGACAACCTCCTTAAATGTAGTGCTGGGAAAACTGAGTAACTGTGTATAGAAGAATGAAAATTATATCCTATCCTCTAATCTCACATTAATCAATTCAAAATCGATCAGAGATTTTTTTTTTGGAATTTCTGAGACAGGGTCTCCCTTATAGCCCCAACTGGCTTGGGAATTGCTATGTAGACCAGGCTGGCCTTGAATTCACAGAGATCCACCTGCCTCTGCCCCCCGAGTGGATTAAAGGCATGTGCCACCATGCCCAGCACCAGAGATCTTATTGTAAGATCCCAAAATTTAAAATTACTTAAAGAAAAAGCATGGAAAACATTTCAAGATATAGACATAGGTTAGGAATTTCTGTATAGGACTCTAGTCACTATGGAAATAAGGCAAATTATGAACAAATGGAACTCATGAGATTAAAAAGCTTCTGTACAGCAAAAGAAACAGTTTGTTGAGTGAAGAGGCAGCCTACAGAACGATATAAAATCTTTGTCAGGCATACAGCTGACAAAGGAATAGCATCTAGAATACACAAAGAATGCAAAAAACTAAACAATAAGAAAACAAAGCAATAAAAATTGAGCTAAGGAGCTGGACATAGTTCTCAAAAAAATTACAAATGGACAAAAATGTTCCAGCAGTGTTCACTATCACAAATGGACAAAAATGTTCCAGCAGTGTTCACTATCACAAATGGACAAAAATGTTCCAGCAGTGTTCACTATCACAAATGGACAAAAATGTTCCAGCAGTGTTCACTATCACAAATGGACAAAAATGTTCCAGCAGTGTTCACTATCACAAATGGACAAAAATGTTCCAGCAGTGTTCACTATCCTTAGCATTCAGTGAAATGCAAATTGAAACTACCCCAAGATTCCATGGGGCCCCTGTCAGAATGACTGTCATCAAAAAGCAAATGACAACACAGGCAGAGGGTATCAAGAAAGAGGAACACTTATTTACTGTTGGTGGCAGTGCAAATTGGTGCACTCATTCTCAAAAGGCTAAAAATAGAACTTCCATGTGACCCAGCTATATCACTCCTGGCATATAGCCAAAGATCTGTGTCCTACTACAGAGATACTCACACGTCCATGCTCTTTGCTGCTCTATTTACAGTAGTAAGGAAATGGAAACAATCAAGATGTCTATCCACAGATGAATGGATAATAAAAATGTGGCACATAAACACAATGGAATTGTATTCAGCCTTAAAGAAAAAAGAAATTATGCAATTTGCAAGAAAATTCATGAATCTGATTTTTGGGGTCTAAACAGAGATACTCACACGTCCATGCTCTTTGCTGCTCTATTTACAGTAGTAAGGAAATGGAAACAATCAAGATGTCTATCCACAGATGAATGGATAATAAAAATGTGGCACATAAACACAATGGAATTGCATTCAGCCTTAAAGAAAAAAGAAATTATGCAATTTGCAAGAAAATTCATGAATCTGATTTTTGGGGTCTAAGATGCAGATTCTAGAAAACTTACTAAAAATTAAAAACCATATTTATTTTCTCACATCAACACTCAGGATTTTCAGAGATCACAAAAATCCTCATATTTTGAACTATTGACTATTTATATTAAAATTAAACACAATAAATAGGCATCTCCTATTTTAATATCTCTCTGGTTTACCTAAAGGTTCTGAGAATTAATTTTCCTTTTAGAATTTTCATGTTGTAAACACGTGGTTTGCTTGTTGTGCCTCAATTCTTAAATGGAACCATATGGATGGAAAAATGACTTCACATGGGTATTGAAAAATACCACGTTATTTGCTCTCCCTCAGCACAGTAATAGAGTCCATCTGGCTTAGTCTGTCAGAAAGACATTGAAGAGTTAAAGGTAGGACTGATTGGATTGAAAGTAACATGATTTCAAACAAGCCAAAAGAGAACTTCATAGTAAAGATGCTGATATTTCTCAAGAATTGAAGATCCAACTTTGAACTGAGACCCAGGACGTCCAAAAGCGAGTCCTGAGTGCCATTAGTAGTTTTGGTTTGTATTTCTGATTTTTGTCATGTTCCCTTCATTGCTGAGCAGAATTTTATATCTTCTCTATCTTCAGAGTAGATTAAAAAATACTACCAACATCCGAATCTGTACTTTCCCCTGAAACATTCCTGGAAACTCTATTCTTTGATCCAAATTTGTCAGACAGATTAACAAACTCATCTTGGATTAGTTACATCTAATGAATTGGTTTTTATTTTGTCAGCTGTGAACTACTGGAACAAGGTCAGAACAGTACATGTGGGTAGGGGTAATGGAAGTTTTATGAGTAAGAGGGTTCTTGACAGTCTAAATAATATATCTATAGCATCAAGTCTGCTACTTATCTGATTTGTACTTACTTAAGTAACTGAAAGAATTTAATAATTATTTTCCAATAGTCTTAATAATATTGTCAGTATATATAATCCGGATAAATTTGCAGTGGGATTAAAAATGGTTTAACCAACACACACACACACACACACACACACACACACACACACAAAGTTAATCACCTGACCACTTGATCTATACTCATTCTCATCCAATTTATGAGCAGGAAAAACCTTGATGTAACTTTCATCCATTTTTCTAATCAGAGGAAAAAAGAATGAAGAGCAATTAATAACTATAAAAGAAACAGCTGAAGGAGTAAAAAAGAAGAGAAAGAAAATGAAGGAAGAGGAGAAAGAAAAGGAGAAAGGAGAAACGGAGGGGGAAGAAGTTCTCCATCACAGAAGTCTGATGTGCTAGTGTGCATTGGTTTCTACATGTTGCATTATTCTGAGTCTGCGTAGTTGCAATATTTGGTCTTCCTGACCCAAAGAAAGGGAAACCAAATTGAAGGATGATAAATGTGAGATGTGTCAATATGTGAGTTTTGAATTTCAATCCCCATGTTTTAAGAAATACAATACTGTTTCAAAAGATGTTGGCAAAAAGTTTACATCATAAGAAATAAAGCTTATTTCCCCTGATGTTCACTCAATCCACCCTGTGCCACATCCTGGTTGGTAGACAATAGTCAAAGAAACAAACAGTCAAACAAACAAAACAAAACAGATACTTTGTTTCTTTATAGTCTTCTGCCCTTCCCATGCCTTCATCTAGGTCTAGGGGTAGAATGCCTTACAGGGATGGGACTCTTGGTGGACCCAGTGGATGGACCCACACTGAGGAACATTTGGGGACACAAACTGGACTCTATAGACCATATATATATACACATATATATGTATACACACACACACACACACACACACACACACACATATATATATGAGAGTAAATTAAATGGGCGGGGTGGGGTCCCTGGGTCGATATGTGAAGAGGATAGGGGATCTGAGTACCAATAAGCTATATTGTATGAAACTCACAAAAATTCAATAAAAAATGTTACAATAAAAAAAAAGAATATTACAGGACTGGAGAGATGGCTCAGCAGTTAAGAGCACTGGCTACTCTTACAGAAAACCCAGGTTTGATTCCCAGCACCCACATGTTGACTAGCAACCATCTGTAACTCCAGTTCCAGGGGAGTTGACACCCTTTTCTGATTTGTGTGGGCATTGCACAACACAGGAACACTTACATGCCTGCAGCCAATACACTAAAGCACATAAAATAAGAAATAAAATATTAAAAAGAATATTAGAACCTCTAGATTTATTGGGGGCTCTGAAAGTAGGTCAATCCTTTCTGGGTAAAGGCTGGAGAGTCAAGGTTGCATAAGAAGACTAGAGTTCCCTTGAACTATTTCTCTTGGCAGAATCATTTGTACACTTACATCCAAGGGAGACTTGGAAGCGACTGACAGTCTCACTGCTGTCAGACTGACAAGCACATAGCCATCCTCTTGTGGTAAACAAATAAAGCTGCTGCAATGTCAACCAGATATGGAGGGAGAATTTCTCATCTAATGCTGGAATATATAAATGACTTGGAGAGATTTCTGTTCTCTTTCCATTCCTGCTCCTGGTTACCTATTAACAGCTAGACTTTAAATACAACAATTGGAAACAAATTTTGATTAAAGGGGAGTGGCTTCAATTGTCTGAGGAAACTCCATTTATAAGAAGATTATTTCAAACTGGTTTTCATCAGGGTCTAGTATGGATGGAACACAGGGCAAACAATGCTCATTAAGTATTTTTCACTTATATTCACCCAATAAAATGTGCTTTAACACAATGATTAAATTATTTTAAAATGATGCTTGTTGCTTACCAGTGCATTTTAAAAGTTTTTCCTCTGCCTTAAAGTCATGGGAATCAAGATTTCTGGCATTTTAATTATTTGGATATATGTTCAAATGGAATTATATCATTTGCTAGAAGTTTTTGTTTGCCCTCTTGAGACTTTGTCGTTTTTGGTGTTCAGTGTTTACTCATTTTGCTTACTTCATCTAACCTTCTAGAACTTAAACATCAACAGAATGAGACCTCCTTGGATGCTCTTCCTTAGTTTGCCAGTGATAAAAAAGAACCTTTTAAATACGCAGATGCCACATGTGTACCATATACAGGCCTTAATATAAATCATGAGGAGAGGGCCTCCAGCATCCTATGAGTACAGTCTTGAGTTGGTATGCTGTAATAGTTTGTCTTTGATCTGAGGAAACCCACAATTGAATTAGCAGAGATGATTTCTTTTTTGTTTTCCTCTTTCTCATGCCATTGGTAGATTTGTAGCTCAGAAAACTCTGTCCCTAGAGACATATAAGGAATCCTTCTATCTGCAGTGTTGGCAGCTTCTCAGACTCAGTAAGTGACTGTTAACAAGGGAAAGTGACAAAGCTAGACAGTTCAAGAGAGTGGAACTTGTCATGGCCCTGTGGCACCGTGTACCACTAGTAGTGGAGGTTATTTCTCCTAATATTCACCCCATCTGTCATTTCGCTAGGGTGGAGAGAAGAACAATGTTCCTTACAGCCAAGCAATACACATATATTGTGCTGAAGAGTCCTCTGAGCCACACTACCATGTGGATTTACATTTTGCTTATTTGAGCTCTCCCTATAAGTGGGTTGGAAGGACGGTGTCATGTGGAAGACATTTGTAAAATAACCCCCTGAGCTTCAAACTTGTATTCTAAGTTGTTAGTGACCCCTATTCTGCTATAATCAAGATTCCAGCACAAAGGAAGCAAGAGGCCATTAGACTATGTGCTTGAAAATGTTAAGTTGTGGGGATGGAGAGATAGTGCAGCAGTTAAGAACACTGACTGTTCTTGCAGAAGACCTGAGTTTGAATCCCAGCACCCACACGGCAGCTAACAACTGTCCGTAACTCCAATTCCAGGGGATCTGACAGCCTCTTCTGTCCTCCACAGGCAGTGTACGACAGGGGTGCACTTACCTACATGCAAGCAATACACGCATACACAGAATAAAAATAACAAATAAAATATTTTAAAAAATAAAAAAGAAAATGTTAAGTTGTGAATAACAAGTTCTGTAAATATTTTGCAACTTTAAAATGAAACCAAATTATGACTAAGCTTCTTTGGGGTACCCATGTTCCTCATTAACAAGATTTCAATTTTATTTCTATATTTTATCTCATTTTATTTCCACAAGGATTTAGAATGACTTTTAAGATATATAAACTGTTTTAAATTGGTACTTTATAAAGAAAAAATGAAGCATTACAGCAATTGATAATGTTAGGGCTGAAGCCAAAATCAAAATTATATCATATATTCTTACAAAGGAACACAATTTCTGTGCTAATTTTATTATAGAGCAAAGAGAAATGGTCAGTCAAATCAATTATTTAGAAGAAACAAGAGGAAACTCATCTAAAGGAGTCTCAGGTGGAAAAAATTCTCAGCCCATCAGAGAGTGCTAGCTAAGTACCTAGTCTGTTACAGTATCCTGGTGAGTAGGACAACTGATCTGTGATTGCTATCGTATATAGGATATATACGATCCTATAGGATCATTTGGGATCATTCATGCCTTTAAAGAAAAATCCCAACCCAGAACCAAATTGACTTTTACAAAATATTTTGCATGTTGACATTCACTGGGATTGACAGAGAGACTTCCTGATGCTGAGCTTGCTGTCACTGAAGTGTGAAGGCGTTTCCTTGTCTAGGACTGTTATGTACCACACGTCAGAATCAGCTTGTAAGGAAATTTGGTATGCTTTTATTGGTAGAGGGTGAGATAGGTGAGATAGAACTTAATGTTGTTCTAGAAGAATCGAAATGGGAAATCATGAATGGTAGAGGATATTTCTTGTACCTCCCACCACTTTCTGCTTTAAACTAGACTTGACTTCCCAGGAATCCTTCACCACCAGACCAGGGTACTGATACTACAAAGTGATAAGAAATAGAATTTCCACAGCTTTAGAAAATTGATATAAATCTTCATATTACTGAAGTGCACAAATATGAGTAGATAGGAAATTCATTTAATTGCTCATATTGTCAATTAATTGTGATGATTCTTGAATAAATCATTATAGAACAATGAATAGAAAGAAGTCTTTTATCCTTTTAAAAGGTAAAGCTTAATTCACCCTGTTCCACTTGGTGATATTTTTCCAGAGAATGGCACTCAAAGAGGGATAAATAGTGCAAAAATACTGGCAAATACTGCCTTAAATAATGAGCAAATATTGGAAGCCGTGTGCCTGCTAGCACAAAGTGATGAGAACAGCATTTACCCAAATCTGTAACTCCAGTGTACGTGAAGAAAACACCAATCTCAAGTTGTGAGACATTCTATAGGATACCAGACAATACTACACCTTAAGGATATCAAGGTCATGAAAAATAGAATTACTGGGAAACTGTCAAGGCCCAGTGGGGACTGAGAATACATGATAACTATGTGCAATGCACTGCCACTGGGTTTTGCCACAGGAAGAACACATAAATGGAAAACTGATGAACTCTAAATAACGTCTGGATTTTGTTACTAATAATGGATCAATGGTAGGCTCTTGATTTCATAAGTATGCCATGGTAACATATGATGTTAATAATAGCAAAGCTGGATGTGGTGTCTGCAGGAACTCTGTATTAGCTGTGGTCCCCTCTTGTGAGCTGGAGTCATGGTCTCCTCCCATGAGTTGGAGCTGTGGTCCCATTCCGGGAGCTGGAGTGGTGTCTCCAACCCTTATAAGCCAGAATTGTGGTCTCCTGTGATCTGGAGCTGTGATCCCCTCATGTGAACCTGGAGCTGTGGTCTCTTGTGAGCTGGAGCTGTAGTCCTGTCACATGAACCTGAAGCTTTGGACCCCCATCGTGAGCCACAGTTTCACACCCCTCTGTTGGTAGGCTGATGGTGGAACAGAGTTTGGAGGACTTCCTGATGATGGGCAGCAGTTTCAGACTTCTCTGAGTGACTACATTCCCCACAGTCCCTCCCCTGAGGTCCCAGGCTGTGCTCAGCAGAGGCTTTGCCTATTAGCTTTGAAATTGGTTCTTAGACATAAAATTATTTTTTATAATATTTTATTATTTTTATTGTATGTGTATGAGTGTATTGCCCGCATGCATGTAAGTGCACCCAGGTAAGCACACCCATGTTGTGCAATGCCTGTACAAGTCAGAAAAGAGGGTCAGATCCCTTGGAACTGGAGTTATGAATGGATGTTAGCTGCCATGTAGGTGCTGGGAATTGAACCCAGATCCTCCGCAAGAGCAGCCAATGCTCTCAACCATTTAGCCATCTCTCCAGCCCCAACATAAAATTATTTTTAAAGCATTCTTGATGTAGTCATTACAAGATATTATCTACTCACACTAGATACAGAATGACACTTTTTAAGAGAGAACACTTAGTAGCAAAAGACAGGGAGTTTTCCAGTTAGGTATACAAAAGTTACAAAATCAAATAAAGCACACCAGTCAGGCAAAGAGAAACAATCATTGGATAATAATGAACAAGAAAAAAATGATTTGCTAGAATTCTGCATAAAGACAAAACTCTATTCTTTTATAATTCTTCAGAGATGAGCAATCTCCTTGTACTTCCTCTCCTGTAACATGACCCCTTCCTAACTTTAACCATATATATTTATCCCATTATACATAGTCCTCAGAGTCTTCCTTTAGGAAGTTCAAAGGGGATTTTTTTTTTCACACCCAAATTATCCAGAGGTAGTTTTCTTCTTTCTTCTGCTGGCATATTTATCTTGTTTTAATCACCTTGCCTCTTCTCTGATTTTCTGCTATGTCAAACTAGTAGGCAGTGAGAAGGGGCTGGTAGCCAGCTGTTTCCCATCTCAGCTGCAGAAACAGCAGAGACTAGTGCCCAAATGAGGGCACTGCAGACACAAATCTCCAGGAAATCCCTTTTGCATGGCTTATTCCTGTGTCACAGGCCCTGAAGGGAAAAGCATTCTTTCACTTTTTCTAAGTATGCATAGTCACGCATTTGAAACAAAGTTGATGGGCATAGACTGGGTCTACCAATACAGATTGAAATAGAATAAGAGGTTAAGCAAGCAAACAGAAGAGGGAAATATTCATATTATATTTCCTGTAAGGATACAGATTCAGGACATTGGTTTAATAAATGAATTCAAACCTCCTCCTGTTAAAAAATGTCTGGATATAGAGTAAAACAAAATTAAGAAACTTAATTTTTCACAGTGTAAGTATCTCTTAGATGTGCAAAGCATTGTGCTGGATTGCTGGAGGAAAAGAAGTCCAAATTCCATAAGAGAAGTGATATACACTTAGTGCAAGAAAGTAAATAGATGCTAATTTCTATAATAACAAATACAAATATTTCATTAGGTCACTGACCCAAAGGCACTGTTGAAAAGCGCTTTCCTGTTGTCATTTTAATGGCTTCTACACACTTTAATATCTTGAATTCTTCTTAAAGATATATTTTAACTTTATTCACTGATAATTTTATGGATGTTTACAATGTATTATGATCATATCCACCTTTCATTTCCTCCCTCCAACTCCTCCTGGACTCCCCAGTACATCCTACTCTCAATTTCATAGTTAGTGCTGTCCATGTGTGCCTTCCACTGGAACTGGGTATGGGGCCTTCCACTGGAACATGGCCACAACTCAAAGGAAAAATTTCTCCCCTCCTTCAGCCGCTATCAACCGCCAATAGCTCCTCAGCTAAAGACGGGGCCTTGTCTTGATTGGGTGCATGTAACCACAGGTGCTGTGAGTTCCCGAGTGTGGCAGTCATGCTATGTCCTGATGAGAGCTCATGACAACACTCATCCTCCTCCTCTGGCTCCTACATTATTTCAGCCGTATCTTGAATCTTTAATGGTAAATATTCATTATCTACTCATTTCCAGCAGAAGACAAAATTACCATTGAGGAAGAACATGGTTTAAAAACGTGAGCAAACAGATAATAAAATAAAACCAATGCACAGAAAGTGTATATTTCTTGGACTCTTCCAAGTTGAAAAATGTTTGTTTTTGAAGAATAACAAAATGTACTTCATGAAATATTTGGCAATTGGTAGACTTTCATTTACCACCAAGGGCAATTTCTTTCAGCTACCCAAAAGGAAGATGAATTGTGTAATGCTCTATAATATCAAGTTCTCTTCTTTCTACAGGTAAACAGGAGTTTCAAAGCTCTACAACCATTACCACAATAAACCACACAATGTTTGGAGTTAATATGCTTGCTTTCTCATGTTGATAACATTTCAGACTTTACTGAAAAGTTTTAAAAATTATTTATTTGTTTTTAAATATTTTATTTATTATTTTTATGTATATATTGCCTGCATGTAGGTAAATGTACCTGTGTTGTGCAATGCCCACAGAGGACAGAAGAGGGTGTTGGATCTCCTTGAACTGGAGTTATGGACAGTTGTTAACTGCCATGTGGATGCTGGGATTTGAACCTGGGTCTTCTGTAAAAACAGCCAGTATTCTTAACCACTGAGCCATCTCTCCAGCCCTTATTTGTTTATTTTTATTTACTGGTTATGATTGTTTTCTGTGCATGTGGGTAAGTACACCCATGCATGAAATGTTCCTGAGACCAGTAGAGGGCTTCAGATTCTCTGGAACTAGAATTAAGGATGGTTGTTAGCCACCATGTGGGTGCTGGGAACTGAACCTGGGTCCTCTGCAAAAGCAATCATTTTACATGGTTTAAAAATGTGAGGAAACATTTAACAAAATAAAATCTGTCTTAATACACAGAAAGTGTATTAAGAGATTAAGAGATGGCTCTTATTCTCTGAGGCATCTCTCTAGCCCCTATTGAAAAGTTCTTATATTTCTAACTAGGCCTTTAATGGTTGGGAAAGCATAGTGGAAAGCTATAGCCAGTGGTATCCTGGTGAATGCTTCATGACACTCCCAGAATTAAAAATGTAGATGTGTGCACAGGTGTACTTATATCAATTTATAATGCTTTTGTTGAAGTTAAGAATATGTACTATTTTGTTAATTTTTCTGAACTCTTGTAATCATAGAAAATCTATAGTTCTAACTGAAAAATACTCATGGTCTTGATGTGAATGTGGATTGAAATTTTTTTTTCTTTACTCCAAAAGATAAAACAATGATTAATGTCAGAGGTTTACTCCTTAATTATGATGTCATTGCCATATTTGTTAAATCAGATAGTAGTTGTGTAATGCCAGAAGATCTTTTCTTAAATCATTTTGTGTCACACAATTAATAACCACAGAACTTACCCATTTCCAAGGTTTTTTTTATATAATTAAAATGATCACTTAAAAAATCTAGAGACAATAAAAAGAACAATAAATAAAGTTTTGATCTGTAGTACTTGCCTCCAGTGAAGATAAATAATGTAAATAATCTTATAATTATTAATTTCAAACTAATGTACGCTGTTACTGATCATAGACATGAGGAGACAAGCTCAGGATGGCATGATGATGTTATTACTACCATCTAGATACACTAAAGAAAGTAATGTATAGGACATATATAATAAAAAAAACTTCTGTAATAATTAGCAAGTACCAGAAATAAAGTAGTTATTACCTTCATTTTCAATGTAATTCATTTTGTTGTAAATATGTATAGTTTTATTATTTGTAAAATTATTATTTTTATATTTTTTATTTCGAATAGTTGATCTGTGTAATAACCTGCTCATAAACTTCCTGAAAATGTAGACTGGCCCTTGCATGCTCAGATGAGCCAGTTCTAATACAGTATTGATTGCAAGCAGCTTGTGAACTCTTTGGGGGAAAAAACCAAAAGGGAACAAAATTGCAACTAAAAATTTGGAAATAATTGAATAGGGTTAAAGGCATTCTCCTTTTAGTTCAAGAAATCCTATTTGTTAATTCAATACATTTGTTTTCCAAAACACATCAAACCATATCTTATACATTCATATTCACCCGAAGTAGGATATAATATTGAACATGTATAATCCTTTTATGATCTTCCCAAATGAAATTTTAGGTAAACGAATCAAAAGACATTTTACATTATTATTTTCTCAGAAATTGTTCTTTGAATTTCCATGATACCTCAAAGTTTTCAGGAGTGCAGTTCACTGGGAAATCATTGCTCTGTCATGGTGTTGGTGGGTTTTCAAGCTGAGTTCTAGCAGTTCCACCAGGGATATAGCACACATTAAATCTGGATTTACTAGTTCTCACATAGGATCTATTTCTCTTGGATAAACTAGAATCTGACTTGTGACTGGTCAAAGATTGGGTTAGTTTTACACCCAATCCCAAGTAGCTTTGCCTAGGGGAAAGTGGACTTTGTGCTGTGGTGTTCATGTAATTCTGATTTCTTCCATCAGGCACATGTTACATCATTTCCAACAACGGGAAGACAGCAGAAGCATGTCATTCCAAATGTACCTTCTCTGGCGAATAATTCTATCACTCAAAAATGCCAATTGGCGTTCGTCTCCCCATCACTAAAATGACAAAGCACACAAAGAATAAGTACCATTAAAGCAGAGAAAGTGCAAAGTAGGAAGAGTGCTATGGGGAGTTTACAAAGAGCACCAGACTGAGGGGGAAGCAGAGTTCAGGTTTTGGTTTATGAGAGAAACTGATGAAGATGGAAGATGGAATTTCAAGGGGTCATCAATATCCATGATGAAGCCCATTACTTCTTATGCTGATTTTTAAAAAATCAACAAATTAAAAAAAGAGTTATATTTGAGGAGGAAGCATAAAAATTGATGTCATGTTAAGTAGTAGAGGTGATAAGCATTACCATTGAAATCTACCCAATGGCTTTATAGACATACACAGGCACCAAGGATCCGAGTGCAACCAACCATGACTAGCAATAATCAGATACCTACAGATTAGAGATGCATGCGTCAACATCTAAGTGTTATTAGCAAAAACAATGAACCTTTCTGTAAGAAACAGTATATTTAAAAATGAAATGGAGATCTTTTTTAAAGGTTAAAAACTCATTCGATTTTATGCCTTACAGGGTTTATACTGAGTTCAATATTGGATAACTGTATTAATTCAACTGTGAACTTAAAAATTTTATAGCCACTTTTGGAAAGAGATGTGTGATGGCTAATCCTGGGTGTCAACTTGACTGGATCTGGGATTAACTGAGAGAGAGATCTCCTTAATTGGATCATCTGAAGCTGGAAGACACTCCCTAAATGTGGGTGTTACCTTCTGATGGCAGCCCGTATAAAAGGCCAAGGCCTGATCTTTTGGAATTCGTCAGACCTTCAGCGCCAGACTGGGACTACTGAGACATCCAGCCTCCTGGATTGAGCAACTACGGATTCTCAGCCTCTCCAGTGTGGTGCAGCTATTGCAGGACTACTTGGACTCTATCCTGTGAGCTAAGCTGATAAATCTCTATACATACATATTCATTCTACCGGTTCTGTTTCTTTGGAGAACCCTCACCAATACAAGATGTTTCTTTGCTCTGGAAATTGTTATTGAGTATGCTAAAGCTGTAATGAAATACTTCTTAAAAAATTTTTTTTTAAAGAATTCATCAATAATAGAAGAGGTACTAAAAGTGCCAACAGCAATATTCTAGTGCAGTGGTTGATCTTGCCACAAGAGTGTGCTGGGCATTTCAGAGACAAAGAGAAAGAAAGAAAAGGAAGGAAGGAAGGAGGAAGGAAGGAAGGAAGAAGAAAGGAAGGAAGGAGGAAGGAAGGAAGAAGGAAGGAGGAAGGAAGGAAAGAAGGAGGAAGGAAGGAAGAAGGAAGGAAGGAAGAAGGAAGGAAGGAAGGAGGAAGGAAGGAGGAAAGAAGAAAGAAGGAAGGAAGGAGGAAGGAAGGAAGAAGGAAGGAAGGAAGAAGGAAGGAAGGAGGAAGGAAGGAAGAAAGAAAATGAATGAACATGAGAGGAGATCGGTGTTGACATACAAGAGGAAAATAGTTACCAGGAACTCAGGACTAGATAGATAACTTTAGAAGAACCGAACACTCAAGTAATTATGGTGCTTAAAACTTGAGTACGTCAAAATCAAAATAATATTATAAAACAAATTATTTGTAATGGAGTTCAACCAAGTTTCAAGATTTGTCAGAATGAACATACATGGTTTATTTTAGCTATTAATATCAAATTATTTCAAAAGAAATTATGTTGTGTCTCTGATTTACCTGTGCTCCAAATCCAATGTTGTGTTTCTAGAATGGAACTTGATTGCTTAGGTCATGGGCAAAAGATAGTATCATCTTAATGAGTACGTGGGTAGGCAAAGTGATGGGTTTTGCATTCAGCTTTATTTAATTGCTTGGTCAGTCACTCAGGATTAAATCACACAAACCAGGCTCAGAAGATTCCATTATATAAACCAAAATTCAAATGTATTAATAAAATGAGGAATATTAGAAGCAACTCAGATATTTTCTTTTGAAATATACTTTCTGCCTGTAGTATTTTACACACAATAGGTAGTTTACCCTTTCCAAGGCTTCATATGCTTATGTATATACTTTTGTCGTTATTCAAGAGTCTTGTAAACTAGGAATGTGGTTTAAAATGGACACAGGGTCAGAACATTAATTTCTTCTGTAAATGCATACATCTCTGGAATTGTACCAAGCACCAGACATAAGCTGAAAATGATGAAGAGAACTCACCCAACTCTTTGTCTTAGAGCTCAGGAGACAGACTCTAACATAAAGATTTTAAAAATAGGGTTCTCTGAAGGAGTATTAATAGAATTTTTTTTAAGTTGGTGTGACCAGCGGAGGCCTCTCCAAGAAAATCATATTTAGCTGGCATCTTTGAGATACAGGCATGAAGTATATTCTACCTAGCCTTTATGCTATTGTAAGAAGCACATGTCTAATGAATGGAAGTGTGACCTGTAGTCTGAATTTGCAGCTGGTATGAAAATGGTTCTTTGGGGACTAGAGAGATGGCTCAATGGTTAAGAGCACTGGCTGCTCTTGCAGGGGACCTGGGTTTGAGTCCCAGTTCCAGGAGATCTGACGCCCTCTTCTGACCTCTGTGCTGATTGCACAATATGGGTTCATTTACACACATGCAGGCAATACACTCATATACATAAAATAAGAATAATAAATACAATATTAAAAAGAAAGTGGTGCTTTGTAGTCATAAAGAATGTGTGCGCTGGGTCATAACACTGGCTATGGGTTTCTGATCTAGATAAAGCCTTGAATGAGTTATTCACCTTTTACTAAACCTTGTAAAGTTCACAGAGTACATCTCCTGCAATTTGTCAAGTGAATTGCATGAATCAGAGGGAAGCAACGAGAACAGAGCCTGACTGAGTGGTGGACTGACAATACTGATTATTGCTGTTGTTACTGTGGTTTACTTTAGGGTTCTTCTGACATTTTTTTTTTTTTTTTGGTCTCAGGAAGGTGCCCTTTTTGAAAGATTCTTTGGGACCATTCCTGTTTGGTGGAACATTCTTTCTATAGATATCTTGGTATTGCAGAACATGTGGTGCACACCTTTAATCCTAGCACTCATGAGGCAGAGACAGGCTGATATCTGTGAGTTTGATGCTAGCCAGGTCTATATAACAAGTTCCAGGCCAACTGATACTAAAGGGCAATCCTGTCTCAACCTTGATCCCAGTGTTGGTATCCTACTAGCATATTAAGTTCAGCTTGGAGGCAGTCTTCTATTTTGTTTGTTTATTTATTTATTTATTTATTTAGAATTTCATACAATGTTTTGATCATATTTAGATCCCCTTTTATACCTGTACCCCTTCCCTAATCCCCCACCAAATTTCTGTACTCAAAAATATATATCTATATCGATCTATCTTTACCAATCTAAAGGGCTATAGTCAGGTTTGTGTCCTCAAACGTCCTTTGTAGTGGGTTCATTCACTGGAGCCTGGTCAGCCTACTAAGAGCCTCTAAACCTTAAATGACACTGAATCTCCCCTTCCCAGCAGCCATTGGTTGCCAGTAGTTCATCAGACAGGGTTGGGGTTTCTTACTTGCCCAAGTCTATGTTGGTTTTTGTCTGTCTTGAGTTTATGTGGGGCTTGTCTGTGTTGTCAGCATTGCTGTGAGTTCGTATGAGTAACTGACCAGTTGTCTGGAAAACTGTTTCCTTGTGGTCATCCGTCTCCTCTGGCTCTTATAATCTTTCTGCTCTCCCTTCTGCAATGATCGCTGAGTCTTTGGAGGCAGAACTTTGATACAGGTATTATGTTCGTGGATGAGCAGTCTTCAGCCTCTTATTTTCTTCGTGTTAGCGAGTTTCAGTTCTCTCTCTTAGTTACCATGAGCTGTATAAGGAATCTTCTCTGCTGGGAGTTGAGAGATGCATTAACCTACGTATATAAAAATTTATAAGAAATCAGTTTAATATTGTATCTATTTAGCAGAATAGTTGCATTAGGCTTTTTCCCATGGCCTGTGGCCTGTCTAGCCTCATGCTCTCAGGCCTGGTATAAATGTCAGGTGTGAGCTCCATCCTATGAAGTGGACCCTAAATACAATTAGAAAGTAGTTGGTTACTATAATATTTGTGCCCCACTGCACAAGTTGGCATATCTTCCAGTTGTAGCTTGCAGGGTTCACAGATGTATATGGTTCACATAATTTTTCTCTTCAGGTATCTTGCATAGTACCTTTCAGCACTATGAAAGTTAGTCAGTAGAGATGAGGCTTTGAAGTCAAAGCCAGTTTGATTTTTCTTTGTTCTGCAGTTCATGTTTGTAGTATCTTCAGCAATGGGGTCTTATCATGAAGTTCTGGTGGGTAACCAAGAGCACGGACAATGGCCAGTATTGCTTGAGGGTCTGTGGGACCCCTGGTCAACAGCTTCAGAAGAGGGAGTGCATTTGGGCATTGGAATTTTACTTTGTAAGCCTATGGTGTCTAGTAGGGGCAATGTTCCCTTGTTATAAGGTGACTCTTTTTAATCTCTTTTTATATTGTATATGTATATACTTTAAGTAACTTCTTTAGTGGCAGGCTTCCATATGACTTTTTCTAAAGGCCCTTGGTGTTAGTTATCAATTCCCACACTCCTTCCTCTGCCTTGCCCTCCCATTCCCCATCCAATTTAACCCTTCCTACTCTATTACTCCCCTTTCCCACTTTATATCATTGCATTCTATCACCAATCCAAGGAACCCACTCAACACCCATGGCTGTTTATTAGTTTTAACTTCTCTGGATTTTAAAATTGAAGCATGCATATTTAAGATGTCAAAGCTAGCGTCCAGCTATGAGAAAGAACATGTGATGTTTGTCTTTTTCAGTCTGGGTTCCCTCATTCAGGATGATTGTTTCCACTTCCATCTATTTACCTGTGAATTTCATAACCTTTTAAACAGTTGAATAATGTTCATTGGATATATGTACCGTACATTCATTATCTATTTGTTAGTTGATGGACATGTAGATTGTTTCCAATTCCTGCGTATTTTGGAAAGAGCAGCAATGAACATAAATGAACAGGTACTTATGTAGTAGAGTATGCAGTCTTTAAGGTGTATGCCCAAGAGTAGTATGACTGGATCAACTGGTAGGTCAGTTTCGAGCTTTTTGGGTAATCTGCACACTGATTTCCATATTACACTCCCACCATCAGTAGATAAAAAACAAAACAAAACAAAACCAAAACTCATGAATAGAAATCACACGATCTTCTTATTAGATGCAGAAAAGGCTTTGATAAAATCCAACATCCATTCAGGATAAAAGTCATGGAGAATCTAGGGTTACAGAGGACATATCTCAACATAATAAGAATGTTATCACAGTCCCACAACCAACATCATACTAAATGGAGAAAACTAAAAGCACTCCTATTAAAATCAGGAACAAGTCAAGGATGTTCACTCTCTGTCCTGTTCAATATAGTACTTGAAATCTTACCTAGAGAAATAAGACAAATGAAGGAGATAAAGGGGATACAAATTGGAAAGGTTAGAGGTGTTATACAATTTAGGTAAGCATTTTTAAATTTTCTTTTATTGAATTTTTGTGTATTTCATACAGAACATCTCAAACCATCTTAACAATCTTTATACCCCTATCCCCACTGGCACCCTCCCAGATCCCTCCCAGTAGAGCCCACATACTCTGTCATCCCTGTTAAGGCCCACTGTGTCAAGTCAGTGTCCACAGATGTTCCCCAGTGCAAGTCCATCCACTGAGGTCTAGTCAGCCTATCTAGAGTCCCTTGTTTTAGGAAGATCAGCTCTTCTTCACCTAGCAGCAATTAGTTGCCAATATTTCTTCAGATGAGATTGGGGTCTGCTGTTCATTTTCCCAATTCTATGCTGGGTTTGGCTGCCTGAGTTTTGCATGGGACTTGTGTATGCTGATACCATTTGCCATAGAATCATCTGAGCAGGTTCTCGGGAGCTTGTAGGATTCTGTTTTCATATAGTTATGCACCGCCTCCCTGGCTGTTACAATCTTTCCACCCCCTCTTCTGCGATGGTCCCCAAGCCTTGGGTGGGTGTAGTTTAATATGAGTCCTGTCCAAGGACCAGCATTCATCAGACTCTTGATCTCTACGCTTTGGCCATTTGTGACTTTTTGTGTTCTTGGCCCTCTGCTGCGTGAAGGAGCTTCATTAATGAGAACTGGGAGATTCATTAGTGTCCTCTTCTTTATCCTTGTTCTATGTTCCATGAGACTTAGGTATAGAGGTTGCATTGTAGATAATATCACTAATGTCTACGTGTGACCAGTAACCTTCAAAAATGGAACTTACGTACTTCAATCTCATCATTTATGAAGTAGGAGTAGCAATACTGATAATTCACATTTTATGAGAAACAAATGGCTATGTAAAGCAAGTAAAATGTTATCTATAACTTATATATTGACAGATGCTAGCCATTATGTGTTATTTAATCATCATAGTAACTATATGCATTAAATCCCAGTATTGAATGAAACTGTGAGGCCCATGGAAGCAGGCACATTCAGCTTTTGTTTATTCTATCTACAGTAATTAAATCAGAATACATACAATAAATATTAAGTAATGGTTAGATGAACAAACGATGAATAAATTTTCATGCTATAGATATGTAAATTATATCTGAAAGTGACTTGATGCTTTATATAATACATGCCTAACAGGCAAAAAGGAGAAGTGTTTGGGCATATGCTTGTCTGACTATAAAATACATATCACTAGCCATACAAATTTTTGGTGGAAATAATCAGTAAAATCTTGATCATGGAGAAAGAAAAGACAGATAATAGTA
>NW_008336314.1:1701615-1724064 GCF_000622305.1 Nannospalax galili | reverse complement strand
TATAATGGGGGAAATGAAGGAACGGGGTCCAAATGTAGTTTGCAGAGCCATTACATCCTATATTAAAGGATGTTCCAATTCGGCATCTTTTAGGATGTGCTCTTGGATCTGTATTCTTAGGAAATACAGTAAGTGCCACTCAGCTGAGAAGTCATTGGAAGAGCATAAAAGTGGATGTGAGGGTCAGTGAATGAAAAGCAGGAGAATTCAGAGTGGAATGGACAGTTGAGGGTTTAGGATTGGGATAAAAGCAGAGGTTTCAAAGAAGTCATAATCTTTCTAGCCAAAGATCCCAAAAGGACCTTTTAAAAGTATTTCATGGCTCTTCAGTAAGCAGTGTATGCCACCTGTGCTATCATTTGGAAGAATTTTACTTTATATGATGGGGATTAATTTAACGAAATTATCGGATCCTGAGATTTTAGAGAGGAATTACTATGACAATCATTGAAGCATCCTGAGCAATGCAAAGTTTAACTTCCCCTCGAAGCTTCTTCTTCCTGAACACTGATGATCACAGTACAGTGCCTAATTCTATGGTTTTGATGGCAATTACAGGTATCCTAACTTCCACTGAGTAGCTGCCAGACACGCACATGTCCTAAATAGATGCAAATAGTAGTGCCAAAAATCTAGTCTCTATCTCACACTCTAAACATATACAGCCAGCAAATAAACAATCAAAAATTTTGTTTTTATACTTATCGATTAAGTAACAGTAAATCAAATTTTCCTTTAAAGTCACCTTTTTAAATAATACTTTTAAAATTTTATTTTATGTGTATGAGTATTGTCTGCATGTATGTGAGTGCACCCATGTCAGAAGAGGGCTTTGGATTCCCCTGGAACTGGAGTCAAGGATGGTTCATAGCTGCCATGTGGGTGCTGGGAATCAAACTGGGGTCCTCTGCAAGAACAGTCAATGTTCTCACTGCTGAGCCACTTCTTCAGACCCCTTTATAATGCTTTTGGGGGTGCTGTGGATTTAGTACAGGGTCCAGAGTATGCTAAGCAGATGCTATACCCATAGTGCCAAGAGTAGTATTTTAAAGTGACAAATTTAAGTTTAAAAATTTTGCTTTAAAATCACACTTATTTTAGATTTGTATAGTTTTTAAATTCAGAGAAAGTTCTTTTGTAATGGTCCCAAGAAATGAGAATTGAATTTAACAACAGGATGCCCACAATCTTTCCCATATGCTACTGATTTAGTTCTTTCCTTCAGGCAAAAGAGGAAATGTATTTCCAATTAATAATTCAATGTATTTGTGTATGATTAGATGAATATTTGGGATGCCATCTGTATTATAAGAAAGTGAAGATAAATCTTTAAAAGTGCTTCATGTACTCTTTAATTTTATTAACTATTAAATCTGTTTGAATATAAATGTCTCTGGGTATATCAGTGGTCCTAAAAAAATTGCTAAAAATAACTCGTTTTTTCTTAGAAATGGAATGCTTCTAAAACTGATTATAAAGTGCATAATTGGGGCCAGTAGGATGGCTCAGTGGGTAAAGGTACTTGCAGCCAAACCTGGTGAGCTAAGTTTTGCTCACAGAATCCACATGGTGGAAGGAAAGAACTGACTCCCACAAGTTACCTTCTAATCCCTACATGCATGTGCAAGATTTCTCTCTCTCTCTCTCTCTCTCTCTCTCTCTCTCTCTCTCTCTCTCTCTCTCAACACACACAGAACACACACAGAGTAACTAATTAACTAACTAACGAAATGTCTAAAAAATGATGATGCACTCTGAAGGTAGAGGCATGAAGATCAGGAGTTCAAGGTTATCCTCTGGCCACATAGAAAGCTCAAGGCCAGCCTGGGCTACATAAAACATTTTCTCAAAGAACCAAAATAACGTGCATAATGAATTCAATTATAAAATCCTGACATTTGTCTCTCCCATCTACTGTTTAATATCATATTCAGTTATTGTCTATTCCAAACTTCTTTTCTTGAACATCTAACATTTATGGGCTGTCATCTAATTATAGGAATTATTTATTTTTCACAGTTTCATACACGTACATAGTGAATTTAGTCATTTCCACCTCTGTTCCCTCCTTCTTCCACTGAAGACCTTCTTCCAAAGGAGTGCTCCCTTTCATCTCTATTTCTGTGAGTGACTCACTGTTTAGTTGGGTTGCAAACATAAATGTGAGTGGGAGGTGATTTACTGGAGCATTGACACTTTGCAGTAGATACATTTCTGATCAAAATGACACTCTCTCTCTGGGAAATCATTAACTAGCAATAGTCCTTCAGGGAGGGGTGGCACCTTATGAACCCCTCCCATCTAGATGAAATGTTGATGAGCCCAATCTTTTGCAGTTCTTTTGTAGGTAATCACAGATACAGTGAGTTCTTGAGTATAATGGCAATGCCATGTCCAGGAGACATCTTCTTGTGGCATACCACTGTATTCTTCAGCCCTTACATTCTTTCCACCCTCTCTTCAGTGATGTTCTCTTAGCCTGGAAGGAGATGACACAGATGTCTCATTAGTGCCACAGTTTGACCAGTTCTGGGCCTCTGTATTAACTGCTGTCCTCAACCATAAGAAGTCTCTTTGACAAGAATATTTAAAAATAGCTTGACATCATGACCACTTAGGAAACACTAGTAGCAGGTGTCCCTTTAGAGCCTATGACCTTCCCAACCACAGGCTTTTGACCAGCTTTATAGTGCCAGGTATGGGTTCCCTTAAGTTACATAATTTTGCCCTTTCCCAGTGCATTAGTGAATGTCTCCACCTTCTTTAATTCCCACTCAACAATTTAATGAAGCTTTCTTGTAAGTTTTATCAAATCACATTTTATTGGTCCTCACTTTAAATATAACCATCTCAATAACTTTGTCTTTGTTTTATTTCCCAGAAATTATAATTTGCAAAGTTAAAAAACATTTTCTTGGTCATTTTCATTTTTAAAATTTGAAATTATATAGCATAATTACAAAAAGGAAAATAATATAGTAAGTATCTTCTGGACTTTTCACTAAAACAAATTTCCATATTTTGCATAACTGTATTTTATCTTTTCTAAAGAAAAAGCAAAAGAGAAAATGGTACATAGACTGCCAAGCTTTGCTAGGAACCCTCTCTCCCAACTCCCTTTTCAGAGGATGCTTCCTTCACATTTATACTTCTAATACATATATATATTCATTAATAAACAAAATGTGCTATTGTGTCTCAATATTCATGTTGCTATTCTCATGAAAGCACCATTTTTGTTACTTTTACTAATATACTTAAAAATATTTCATTTTTAAAAATTTTATATATATGACTGTTTGCCTGCATGTATGCAAGTGTACTTCTGCATGCAGTGCTTGTGGAGGCAAGTAGAGGACATCGAATTCTTTGGAACTGGAGTTACAGATGGTTGCTAGCTGCCATGTTGGTTCTGGGAACCAAACCTGGGTCCTCTGCAAGGGCAGCTAGTGCCATTAACCACTGAGCCGTTTCTCTAGTCCCCAAATTATATTCTTATCAAAGGTTTATAGCATTTTTATTTACTCCACTTCCTCTGTAACACTAGACAGGTTTGTCTATGTGAAAAATATAGTTACACTTCCCTATTTTGATTTGTATTTTTTTAATTACCAGCAAGCATGTTCTTCACACATTTATTGGCCACTTGTCTTTATCTGCACCACTGGAACATTCAGAATCTTTACCTATTTTATTTGTATTGGGTTATCTTTCTCTTATAAATTTCAAAAATTTAGACACATTAATTTATTGTTGTAACTTATATAAAGAGAAAATGTCATTATATTTTTAACTTATTTTTCTATTTGTTATTCAAAAGTTCCATTTCAAATGTTATTTAAAAATAGTCTATGTGTCAGAAAATGCATAACCAATTATTAAAAACAGTTATTTTTGGTATCAATAGATACATATTGTCAACGTTATTTCCCCCCCCTCCTCCTCCTCTTCTTCTTCTTCTTCTTTTTTTTTTTTGGTCTTTTTGAGACAGGGTCTCCCTCTAGTCCCAGTCAGCCTGGAACTATGTAGACCAGGATGGCCTCAAACTCACAGAGATCTGCCTGCCTCTGCCTCCTGAGTGCTGGGATTTAAAGTGTGTATCGGGCATGGTGGTGCACACATTTAATCCCAGCACTAAGGAGACAGAGGCAAGTGGATCTCTGTAAGTTCGAGGCCAGCCTGGAGGCCTGGTCTACATAGTGAGTTCCAGGACAGCTGGGGCTACAGGGAGACCCTGTCTCAAAAAGACAAAAAAAATTGTGTGTCATCACAACTGGCTACTTGTTCACTTCTTTTAAAAATATTTTATTTATTATTTTTATTATTATTTATTTTTTGTATGAGCGTATTGCCTGCATGTATGTATGTGCACCCATATTGTCCATGGAGGTCAGAAGAGAGCACCAAATACCCCTGGAATCGGAGCTATGGACAGTTGTTAGCAAACCATGTAGGTGCTGGGAATCGAACCCAAGTCCTCTGCAAGAATAGCCAATGTACTTAATCTCTAAGCCATCCCTCCAGCCCCCTTGTTTACATATTCAGAATTTTTAAAAATTTTCTTTATCTGATTGACCTATTAGTCCCTAATATATTTACATATAGTATCTATAAATGTAAAATAGATACTATATGTAATTGTATATAAGTAGTAAATGAAGCTTGTTGGTAACATCTGAAATATTTTCACTGATGTTTGAATCACTCATGTCTTGAAGATACCAGTTCTTGCTTATTGTATCTCTGTTACATATTGCTCTCATTTAATTTCTGCTGAGTTTCATACATACCTGAAGGATGTGCTTAATATCCCAACCTCTCAGCTTCTTGACTGCTTTCTCTTCCCCTGATGCCTCTCGGTAATATGTCTGTTTATGCTTATACTAATCACTGCACAGTCTCTAGAATTTCAGTGTCAAGTGTCTCAATATCCAGCCACCATTTTTTACCCAGCGAGCTCATTCTGTGCAGTACTCTAACTCAACCAATTCTCTATCACACTGGTGCCTAAAATCTACTGATATCACTACCTTCCAACAACTTTCATGGTTCATCATTATTTTTTCCTCTTTGCATATACCCCAACTCTCTTCTTCAGCTCTTAAGGATTTGGTTTGATAAACCTCAACTCTGCCCAGTGTTCATGCAGGGATTATGACTAGAGAAGACACAAACTTACTGAACAGTCTAACTTCAAGTGCCTACAAATAACCAAAATGCCTTTCAATGATGCCTGGAAACCCATACTTTATTTACCCATTGTAGTCTCAGGTTCTAGATAGCTATTGCAAGCCTTCTTTTTCCTTCAAATTTGTAACTTCTTTTCTCCCATTCTCACTTTCAAGCCATGACAGAATCATTCAGAAAGATAAATTCTACAAATTCTGCATCTAAATCTACTCATTTTCCAGTTTCCGTCCCCATACATTCTGATTTCTCTTCTGTTACTCTTAGAACAACTGCTCACATGTTTATCTGGAGTCAGTCCTCTATCTGCATGTTAGGCTTCATGTTCTTTATCTGAGACAACACTCTTGCCTCTCTCCCATCTGTCTCCTGAGTCTCTGTATCTCTAACCACTGATCTCCTGGACCATTTCATTAACACACATTGTCTTGTCTTCATCTCCTTTCCGATTTAATAGGGTGCTTTGATCATTCATCTCTTAAACCTTTTTTTCTGATAGTTCAGTATTTAGATTGCCACATATTTTGGAAGTATCTCCATTTCCACTTTATTCAGGTTTAAGTGAGTGTTGAGGTTAATAGGAGTATGCAAGTTATAAGAATATGCCTCTAGCAAAAGAGAAATTAACGAGGAGCTATATTTTATAAGATAAATTCTTGGCCCTACCTTTATATCACTATATTGTGTCTGTAATGTAATATAAACATCTTGTACTATAAAAGCAAGGAAGAAGGAGAAACTGGGCAATCTGCTGAAGTGTTTCCATATGTGTTCTAAGAGCAATGTTAATCGAGACAGCTCTTTTCCTCAAGTTAATAAGCTCTGATCCTTTTATCTAAAGAGCATTATCAAGCAATGGCATGGATCACATGAGTAAGACACACAAATTCCTCCAGAAAACAATGTAAGCTCATGCAGGCTAAGGGCGCACAGTAAGATCAAAACATGGTAAAGGACTTCTAACCATGACTTCTTTAGTTATGTTGTGATGTTTAAAGGCAATAAGGCAGTTATATCACTTCCTGAAGAATGATTTCTATTTTTTGTATAATATGTGCCTTTCAACACATATAATTACGAGGCTATTAAAAACTCATTAATGCTACTAAACATCAACCTTTTGTAGATGATTTAAAAGGAATTGCCAAATATATTTTGGCTGAAATTTCAGAAGTGCATGAATTTCTTCACTATTTCCAGACTATTCTGTGCTTTGCTATTTTTCTCTGTTTTCTCCTTAAGGTAAATTTATTAGAAATGTGTGATCAACATTGAAACAAGAAAGAACAGAGACGTGTAAAGGGGTAGATATTATATGGGTTGTTAGCAATGCAAAGGTACTGCCTGGAAACTCTCTTTTACTCTATAAATCAAGTTTGATAGAATTATTGCTTGAATACTATCACTGAAAAATTAACAAGAACATAGTCATAAAATGACCCATGACAGGTGCTGGAGAGATGGCTCAGAGGTTAAGTACTCTGACTGGTTCTTGAAGACAACCCAGGTTTGAATCCCAACTGTCCATAACTCCAGTTCCAGGGGATCTGACAGCCTCATCTGTCCTCCACGGGCATTGCATGACATGGGTGCACTTACCTACATGCAGGCAATACAATCATACACATAAAATAAGAAAAAAAAATGGCCCATGGTATCTCCTCTTTAAATCTTTTACTGAACTTGGTTCCTCTGCAAGAGCTGCCAGTGCTCTTAACCACTGTGCCATTTTTCCAGCCCTGAAATGAATTCTTTAAAAAATATTTTACTTCTTATTTTTATTTTATGTGTATACGTGTATTATTGCCTGCATGTAGGTTAGTGCACCCGTGTCATGCAATGCCTGTGGAGGACAGAAGAGGCTGATGGATCCCCCAGAACTGGAGTTATGGACAGTTGTTAGCTGCCATGTAGATGCTGGGATTCGAACGCAGGTCTTCTGCAAGAACAGCCAGTGTCCTTAACCACTGAGCCATCTCTCCAGTCCCGACATCTCCTGTTTAAAGCGTTAAAAATAATTTTTATTTTGACTTCCTATAGTATTCAGTTCATGTCAAAATTCTTGTCATATTTTGTCATTCTTTAACCCCAATCCCCAAACTGAATGTTCCAAATAATCAAAATTTCTTTTAAGACCTGTCTTGTTTGCTTCTCTTTTTCAGTCTTTATATGTTCTTCATCTGGAAAACATTGCTAATCCCTTTTACCTACTTACCCTTTAATAGGCACAGGGAGTGTCAGCACCACTGAGGAATCTATCGTCTCTGCTCCTTTAAGACTGCATTAGGTCCCATCTAGCCTACATTTATCCTAAGATGCTGTAATGGATTATCTCCAATCCTACATGGCTCAGGGCTCTCCGATCCTCACAGCTGTTTTCCTGCCTAATGCTAAAATGTCAAACATTTCATTATGTCATTTAACTTTTTTTGGTGAGTAGATGGAATAAATGTTATTATCTCAGGTTCCATATGAGGAGTATGAGACTTAGAGCTGTAAAATAACTTTTAAAAGAGATACATAAAAATAGCAATAGAACACCTTCACAATGCAAGCTTCACTTTTTTGTTTACATAAATGGATTACAAATTAACTATACTTCCCAGACTTGAGCTTTGAAAACGTAAATGATAGATGTGAAAAATATGCATCAATGCCTAAATCGTCATAGGTTGTTTTGAAAAATTAGCTGCTATTTAGTGATATAAACTTAGTTATTAAGGCACTTCAATGATATTGAGAGAATTGTGCATGTTAATTGTAGAAATATCAGAATATTCATTATAGAAAGGCTAGTTCAATTGATTTCCTTGATTTGTGTTTATGAATCTAGACTTCTAAGATTAAGACATTTTGTGTCCTTATTAGACTATTAAAAAGACCATTGAACGTGCAGCTTTTGAAGAAAGAATGTGCTGTACTCCCTTAACTTTCTGAAAAATTATTCTTTCAACAAATTCACCCATTTCATCAACTGATCTTCTTTATGAAGAAAACTGAAAGTGGAATGATTGGGAAACATAGAAAAAATCACAAATTCAGCTGTTTAAAAACTCTTTGAACTAGGTAAAGCAAACAGATTAAAAAGAACTGACATGGGCTGGAGAGATGGCTCAGCAGTTAAGAGCACTAACCGCTCTTGCAGAAGACCCGGGTTCGAGTCCCAGCACCCACATCGTGGCTATGAACCATCCTTAACTCCAGTTCCAGGGGAATCTGAAGCCCTCTTCTGACCTCAGCGGCATTGCACGACGTGGTTGCACTTACATACATGCAGGCAATACACTCATACACATAAAATAAAAATAATAAAATATTTAAAAAAGAACTGACAAAACAGTGCTGATGTATTGGTTGATGATTTAAAATAAGGTGATATTTAAGAGCTAATGACAATAAAATGACAGGATTCTTTACAGACCAGATGGTGGAGAACAGATTTTTATCTCTATCAGAGCACACTTTCCTACAGTCTAGAGAGAGTTCAATCTAGAGAGAATCAGCTTTATGTACCCAAGCTTTTAAATCAATGTAGAAGATTCCAGAAGGTTTTTCCATGAGATATAGTTTATGGAGAATCAATGGTGCAGAAGGAACTCAGTATAGTTACCTACTTCTCGTTTCTCACAGCTGCCAGGTCAAGCAATACAAGTTGCTAATAACTCAAAAATCAACTCCTGAAAAGCTATATACAATCTAGGCACTAGACTTTGAATCTTGAAATGAACTAGATTAATTCACTTGTTAAGTGAAGCTTTAATTTAATAAATGATGTTGAGTGAGAAATTTCTTTCTATTCATCCCACATAGAGGACAATTACAGACCAGAGAATCAATTCCACCCAAGTTGAACTGAGTGAACCCATGAGTTTAATTGGAATTACTCATTGGAGGATACAGGAGAATTTACTAACAGAAGCATGAGCCTTTGCACCACTGAAAAGTCTCCTCCAGGCTCCAGTAATTGTAAATCACTTAACTATCTGGGGGGAGAGAACAGGAGGAGGCCAGTGAGCTGGCATCATGTGAGCCTCCTTATGAGGTATCTCATGAGCCATCCTGAGAGACTTGTGAAGCTTCCCTTCCTTCTGCCAAGGAATATTAGTGGACCCAATCTAGCAAGTCTTGTGCTGCTAACCACAGTTGCTCTGACTACAAGATGGTGATGGCAAAGTTATGCCCAGAGGACAGAGTCCCACAGTGGCTGATGTAACAATGTTTTTGTGGTATTTTCTCCATATTTCATCAGATTATGGGCACCATATCGAGGTGACACAAATGCATATTCAGTCACTCTCCTTACAGAATTTAGTGACAGCTGCCAGAAAAGATCATCAGATACAAAAATCTTCCTGAGCCATACTAGGCTTTCTTTTAAAAATTTTTAAAAGATTTAATTTATTTTTATTTTAAGGATATGAGCATTTTGCTTGCATATATATAAGTACGTCACATGTGTGCCTGGTACCCATGGAAACTAGAAAAGGGCATCAAATGCCTTGGAACTGAAATTGAGGATGGGTATTAGCTGCCATGTGGTTGCTGGGAATCAAACCTAGATCATTTGCAAGAGCAGTAAGTGTTCTCTACCACTGAATCAGCTCTCCAACCTCCTGACTTGGCTTTCCGACCCCACAGATATCAAAAAGAAAGAAGTCTTGGGGTTAGAATCCCAGCGTCAGATTTCTTTCTTGCTTTTTCTTTTTTATTGAATTTTTGAAAATTCCATATGATATATTTTGATTGTATTTAGATCACTTCCCATTTACATACCCCCTTACTACCCCTGCCCATTTTCATATCTCTCTCTATATATAATATATAATATGTATATAATATAACTTGACATATATATATATACAACTTCACACACACACATACATATATATATATATGCCTACAGAGTCAAGTTGTGTCTCCAAATGTCCTTCAGTGTGGCTCCATCCACTGGAGTCTGGTTAAACTACTGAAGGTCATACCCTTGAAAGAGACTGACTCTCCTCTTCTCAGCAGTCATTGGATTCCAATAGTTCCTCAGACAGAGTTGGGGTTTCTTGCCCACTTCCCCATATCTATGCTGGTATTTTTTTCTGGCTTGAGCTTACAACCCATTTTATAGAGATGATTTTACTGGGAGGATGAGGTATCTGTGACTCCTTCCCTGGCACATGAGGAGAGCCTAGGAATCCCTGGAAAAGCAAGCAGTAGAAACAATGGCTTGTAAAGTTTGATTTCTGTCATAATGTTAAGATCACCTATGATTAGGGACACCCTTTTTCACTAAGATCAGATTGTCAGGGAACAATTTGGTTCACAGATTTTGTATACAGAACACAACTTAAATGTCAGTTACATCTTTTGTAAATTATTGCTGTATTACTCACAGTTCTGTAATTAAGGAGAGTTTATTTTTCCAGGCTTAAAATCAGGCAAAAGTTTCTCTTGATTTAAATCATTGCACATCCTGCTATATGGATTTGGCAGTCTTTGGTAATTATTAAAACTTGTAATTGGAATTGACTCAGAAATAACAAAGAATAAACATATTTCCTTATAGAAACTTCAGTGCTTTGGCTTGTTTGTTGGCATGAAGAGTAAGAAAAAGTTGTGATTCCTGTACAGCATTCTTCATTTAACAGGACATACAAGAAAGGCAGCCCTTTGTTTTATGTGTCTTTCCTGCATAGCAAAACTTATCTGTAAAGATCTTATCAACTGGATGCTGTGTTTTGCATCTGGAGCTCTAGGTCAATGAGCCAAACTTTACTGCAATGAAGATCAAAATGATGCTGTACTGACTTGAGCCTCTTGAGCTCCACTATGATAACATTTAGGAAGATAAGTGGCAGAATGCCATGGCATGTAAGCTTATGTCTTGATGGATGTGCCTAGATATGTGTTTAGTGCTTGGGTTCCTTCCCACATGGCACCTCCTGCTGCAATTTATTGACACCAGATGTCCTTTGTATCAGTAAGACTTGTAGCAATGTCTATTTAAAGTTAAATTGAATAATTGAAGCCAGAGCATCATACTTTGAATGAAGTAAATCAAAGCACATCACAGTCATAAAAATGCAGACGAGGGAAAGCATGAATGAAAGAAATCCATTATAAAAAGAAAGCCAGACTATTAGAGACCAAAAAGCTCTGATTAAAATTTATCATCTCACATAACGCTGATAGGAATCAATTGGTAACTGGTCAGAACTCTGAGGCCAGAATTAGTGAGCATGCTCACTATATAAATTAGGCAGACGTCTTCTGTCAGAATGACCTCCTCCATGAGAGTCCCTGCACAACAATTCTTCTCTTGAATGGCTATGGAGATCAGACACAAAAACTTCTGGCTAATGATAAGAGATGTGGACCTGAAATCTAACCATTTTACTAACATAATGCTTTTAGAGGTTTTAACAAAACATGGCTTAATTAATGATTGATGGTAGAAAATGGAGACCTGATTTAAGCTCTGATTTAAAAGAAAACTAAGACAGGAAGGACTGTGTGATTAGAAAGGCTCAAAGCAGACCATGAACCGTAAGCATTAATAAATGTGGATTTTAATAGGTAAAGATCTGGCAGCTTGCAGACAGAAAGAATTTGAACTGATTGAAAATAAATGAGAACTTTTAGTATTACTTCTAAATTGAACAGTCAGAGGCATAAATATGTGAAGTAATAATACTCATCTAAAAGCACAGACCAAAACTACTACTAATAAGATTATAATGTGAAAGCTCAGCAAGATACTCTTTTAAAGAAGTTGGCTGGTGTGTGCCTTTTGAAAAAATACAAAAAAGAAAAAAAGAAATCATGAGTAGTGGTCAAGGACCCAAATTCAATCTAAAGAATTACTCCTACATAGCTGTGTGATTGTAAGAAAATCACTATAAAATTATTGACGTTATTGAGAAATTATGTTTTTATAGTAAGATATGGATAAGAATGAAGCCCATTTATAGGGCAATTAATTAGTACTTGAATATCTTATAACAATGATAGAGTGAGGGAAACTGTTTTCTGGAAAGGAGGCTAGAGTTTGGATGAGTTGTATTAAAGGAAAGACTTCTGTGTGAGTTGGAGCAATGGCTCAGAGAGCACTTGATGTTCTTTCAGAGGATCCAGGTTCAATTCTCAGCACATACATGGTGGCTAACAAGTGTCTATAACTCCATTTCCAGAGGATCCAACACCCTCTTCTGGCCTCTATGGGCACTGCACACACATGGTGCACCTATACATAAGCAGGGAAAGTACTCAGACACATAAAATAAAAAGGGTTTTGGAAATGAACTTTCTGGATAGCATTCATATAGTTAATATGTAATACATACCTGGCTTTCTCTAAATATAGATAACATACATAGGAGTCACATGAACTACAAAGCATAAGCTTTGTAAACCCAGAAGAAAAGCAAATAATAACAGTGGCATAAGCAAGATGGTATCAGCCAAGGGCAGATGACATTCTAGCTCATATGTATATGTATTTATTGCTATAATTTAGAAAAAACCAATCTTTCATGACTTTAGAATAATAATGTCTAATTTGCAAAGATACAATGCAGAATCTTGTCTTAGTTACCACAAACATGCAAGGAAAAGCAACACACTATTGACTATTAATAAATACCCCTTGAGAAGAAAGGAATAGGATGTATGTGAGAAATATCCTTTCACAAACACATAAATGTATTATTCAGATAAATGTATATACAGCTGAATGGCAATAATATGTTTGCCAAATGCTTTAATACTGAACTTACAAATTGGATGATGAATACAGAGGAGAACCCTTGTTTTTTGTAGCATTGCAGATTAACGCACCAGGTATTTGAGAAACTGCTTAGTGGTGTGAGCACTACTAACTCTGATATCAAAGTTATTAACTTCACAGACACAAATTTGTTCATAATTCTACTTCCTTTCCATCATTATCATTGTAAAATTGAAAAGATTTCTCCTTTCATCCCTAATGTTTGTTATTTGTGTCTTTTTCATCTTTATCCTCTTGGCTATACATTTATAAGGTTTGTTGATCTTTTCAAAGACAGATGCGGTTTACAGGTTCATTGCTTTTTCTCTACTACCGTTCACATTACTAGACTCAGCTCACAATGATTTCCTGAGTTTTTGGGTACCTAACCCAGTTAGCTCAATGATGAGATTTTGCTGGGATGCCCCTGCACTGATATACAGTTTGAGGCTACTAGTGCCATCTTTTTACCATATGCAAGCCTGTGTTGGCAAAAAAATTAGTACACAGAAGCAGACAGAGCTTAGAAATTAAGACAATCTGGATCTTGCTATATATTTTGAGTCCAAAACAAGCTGAACTTATTATCTTTCTTTAGACTTTGATACATGAACAAACAAATTCCCTTTTTGGATTAGGATGTGTGTGTGTGTGTGTGTGTGTGTGTGTGTGTGTGTGTGTATGTGTGTGTGTGTATGATAATCTAAAGAATCCTAGCTGATGTAGTAGCAGTTTTAGAGATGGAACAATTTCAGTAATAGCAAAAACTATCATAACATCAACATCAAAGATTGATTTTTGGTCAAAACGGTACAGTGAGATGACAAAAATTCTGTGCATCTACTTAACTATCAACATCAACTCTCACTTTTCAAACATGAATTTGTTGTGAGATTTAAAAGCTATGTGAACTCAGGCACAAAAAATAAAAGTTAAATTTTGACTTATGAGATGTAGAAAATATATCCACAACGATTAATCCAAGAAGTTTGTGAGTGTAAGATCAAGTTTGAGGTTTAAGAAATAATACTTGTCAGATGTGGTACATGCTTTTGTCCCAGTACTTGAGAGGCAGAGGCAGGTGGATTTCTATGAAATGAAGACCAGCCTGGTCTACATAGTGAGGTCCAGACCAGCTGGGGCTACAGGGGAGATCCTGCCTCAAAAACAAAACAAAACAAAACAGCATACTTACATAACAATCATGTAAGTTGCATTGCTGACAACATCCTAAGCCCTTTAAAGTTATAAGATTAGTTAATTTTTACAAAAGAAATTCTATGAGGTTTGCACTACTATTATTTATCATTTTAAAGATATTGGAGAAGAAAAGTGTAAATTAACTTACCTAAGATTAGAGAGCTGTGACATGGAAGGAAGGAAGGAAAGGTCTGCCCTAGGAATGAAATAGAAGCTCTTTACCCTACTAGTCTAAAGAGGAAGCAAGAACAGTTGACAACATTGTGTGGCAAAATTTAATTCAGAAATGAGTTTAATCTGTAACTTAAATAATTCAGATCACAGGTTCTTAGGAGGAGGCAATTACCTAGAAGGAGAGGAAGGAATAGGTTTATGGAAGACACATGGCAATGTCTGCTCTGAGCCACTAGGAACAAGAATAGAGAAGGAAAATCAGTCCTTCCTTTGTCAAAGGAATGAAGGTAAAATCCAAACAGGTTAAGTATTAAAAATGTCCCAGTTTGAGAGGTTTCTTTCTTAGAAGTCAGCTTTAGTTTGGAATAAAGGCTATGTGCACACAAGAATTAGATACCGTGGAGATAAAAGGGAGGGAGAGAAAGAGAAAGGGAGAGAGGAAGATAGGGAGGGAACGAGGAGAAAGGGAGGGTAGAAAAACAACTGCTCATAGAAAGAGATACAGAGAACAAAGATCCTTGCAGGTAACAGAGGAAGCTGAGTTGATCTTGGTTAGCGTTTCTCATTGTAATACCCAGTGCTTTTTTATGACTTTTTTTTTTTATACTTAGAATAAGTTTAGCCCCACATGAAGCTTCTTGGAAGTAGGTAGTACTCCCCCAGGAATTCTGGGTTTCTTGTATACTGCTCCCTTGGAGACCTAATGAGGTCATCAATTCAAGACACACCCTTAGGGAGGGTCCAGTTGTAGATTCCAAGAGACCTGACAATTTCTGGTAAACAATGAAAGCTTGGGGTTAACATTTTGTCTTCTATTTAAGAGGCATCAATTCCACACATCTGTTTTTTTCCATAGATAGGAGGCCAGTGCCTCACATACTTGGCTTTGTTATTTTGTTCATTCAGCTCCAGGGGGAGGTAGATAAACTATCTAATTGGTAAATGCAGACAACATATGCTAAAGGACTTTCCTTTCTCGCTGGATCATCTTCCGCAGGGTCTCAGACATTCCACCTCATGGGAAATGCTGCCTCGGTGCAACTCTGCTAGTTCTGTATGGAGAAGTCTGGATAGCCATGCACACTTGCCCACAGGTATAAACCATGTCCTCCAATTTCACTGTTATCTAGAATAATGACATACTGATTTTTTTCTATTTCCTAAATATGTTTCAATATTTCTAAAATGATTCAGACTCCAGATGGGAACTAAAGGTAACATTTGCCATGCACTCCCTGTCAGCACTAAAAACCACTGTGCAACAATAGAAATGTTCACTCATGTATGGTGTCCAATTCGGTAGCCATTGGACATATGTGTTCTTTAGCACATGAACTGTGTCCAGAGCAATTGAATAACTTTATTTTAAGTATGTTTATTTTAATTAGTTTGAAGTTCAACTCAACACATGTGGGTAGTGGCTGTCATATAAGACAATGAAGTTCAGATCGAAATGTCGCTGTTACTTATCTTTCTTTCCCAACTTACCAGAGGAATAAATTTAGGAATTACCAGTAGGGATAATTAAATAGTTCTATCATGATTTTAATTTCAATGAGTATATCATGGGGGGAGCTCAATAAAATGTATGTGTTTACCCAGGAGGAGGAAAAGCATTTAAAGAAGTCCAGAAACAGTGTCTAAAGACAAATCACTGAAAGCAAACACATTTGGACAGTAAATATTGGACCCTTAGCTTGAATCTCTATAAACATGACAGATTTTACCTGCTCTGAAGTTGTGACCTGGGTTTTAAGATATTTTGGTTCTAAGATGACAAATATACCCAAGGTGTCATCAGTAGAAATGAGATGTCATTGAAATAAAATATAGATGATTCTGTAGGCTCTATAAAGTGTATCTCCTTGCTGGGTACTGGTGATGCAGCAGTAGTAGACTGAACACACGGGAGAATCTCACAGGAACGAGAAACTCAGAAAGGTCAAACTTGTACCTAGAACATGAACCAGAGTTGAGAATTTCTTCCTTCTGTCATGGGCCTTGTTACTATTTTTTCATCCCAGTTTCTTTCTGTGCAACAATTTTCTTCTTCTCCCCATCTGCTCCCCCCGCCTCCTTTTCCTCCTCCTCACCCACCTCCTTCTCTTCCATAGGCTGACTTCCATTACTTGGTCACAATCTTGCTACAGTGTTCACGATCTGGTCTCCATGACAAGAGCTCCAAATTAAACATTTAGAGTATCTTTGATCCTGTTACACGTTCATCTATTCATTCAACTTTATCCAAATGTCTCAAAAGGGGTAAGGCAGGTGAACCACTGCTATAATACTACCCCTTATTAATTTTGATAATACAATTAAGCACATGGATTAGGCAGACATAGGATCCTCAGAGCTCATTTATACTATTTCCTTTCTACCAGTTAGAAAACTGGAATTCAGAGAAGTTGAGGAATACACATGTAATAATTGTAGTAGGGGAAAGCACTTTACAACTAAGACATTCTGTGTTTACTTTCAGATTTGCTGTCAAAATTCCATACCAAAGCTTTCTACTGGATAAGAAGTACAGGTTTTTGATGTGCAACAGAGAATCATTTATATTTGTAAAGATGTCAGTACTTGCCCATAATCCAAGCTCTTGAGAGACTGAGGCAGAAGGATTCTAGAATGATGACCAGCTGAGGCTACAGAAGAGGCTAAACCAACCTGAACTGTATAACAAGACATTGTCTCAAAAAAAAAAGTAAAATTGTTCATATGACACAATTACCTGTGATTCAGAGGTCAGCGTTTAGATGACACCTTGAATAACTCTGCTGTGTATTACCATTTTACATAAATAAATAAAGCCTGCTGTAGTGGTAGATGACTTTAATCTCAGTACTTGGAAGATAGAGGCAGACAGATCTCTGTGAGTTTGAGGTCAACGTGATCTCTATAGTGAATTCTAGGCCAGCCAGGGCTACACAGTGAGACCCTGTTTCAAAACAAAAACAAAAACAAAAACAAAAATAAAAACAAACAAAAAACCAATTCCCCCAAACCACAAAACATAGAGAAATATATAAAAATATTAACATTGTTTTCTATTATCTAATAGAATTATAAATATGTAGTTGTTTCTTAAATATGTGGCTTCTATAAAGCCTGTTGATTCTATGGAAGAAAAATTTATTTCTTTAAGGAATATAAAGATTAAAATAAAATCTAGTTGTGACCCCTTTCTATAGAACCTCATTCTGCTGTTACAAATGTGGCACACAAACTAACTTGCTTTATAAGATTATTATGAATACATGTTGATAAAATGGTAACTATGAAGAATGTTTTATACATGATGCTATTTATAACTCTAAACAAAAATGAAATTCCAACTAGAAGTTATAGCTTAATATACCTTAGTATCTGCTTAACTCACCATTTACAATACCTATTTACCAGCAATTCATTGACATAAGCTTTATTTAAAAATTTTATTTATTATTTTTATTTTACATGTATGAGTGTTATGCCTGCATGTAGGTAAGTGAACCCATGTCGTGCAATGCCCGCAGAGGACAGAAGAGGCTGCAAGATCCCCTGGAACTGGAGTTACAGATAGTTGTTCGCTGCCATGTGGGTGCTGGGATTCAAACCTGGGTCTTCTGTAAGAACAGTGTTCTGAGCCGCTGAGCCACCTCTCCAGCCCCTCACTGACATAAGCTTTAAGCACACAAATGTTTCTACACTATGAACATAGCCCTCCGTGTTTATCAGCTTTTTCTTCCTAAATTTAACAAACAGTGCATGAAAATATTTGGGAAAATTACACCTCTACTGAACATGTGCAGATATTTAATTGTTTAAAATATCTAGTACCAAACTATGTACCTAGCATTTACATTATATTACAAATAAATTACATATAATTTAATGTATATAAAGGTCTATGTGTAGGTTATATGCAAATACTGCATCATTTACATAAGGAACTTGAGCATCTGCAAATTTTAGACTCAGGAAGAGTCCTGGGGCCAATCCCTCAGGGAAACTAAGGAATGATTTCATATATTATATCATGATATATAAACACATGAACACATTTAAAATATGTATTATATACATAACATTAAATAATTTGATAGCATAAATATATTTATGTACAACATACCTTCATAGCCCTCAACATGATGGGAGGTTTTTATTTAGTGAGATAAATACAGGACTCAAGCAACGTTATAAATAAACATGTAATCACAATTACCATGAAAGAGAAATGCATGCATGTGACAGAGATGCTGAGAGAAAGGGAGAGCAGAGGGAAGAAGGGAGGGAGAAAGAAGGAACTTAACTTGGAGTAAGAAGCATGCTTCCCTAAAGAAGCAGATCTTTGGGCTGGAGTGATGACTCAGTGGTTAAGAACACTGGCTGTTCTTGCAGAAGACCCAGGTTCAAATCCCAGCACCCACATGGCAGCTAACAACTGTCTATAATTCCAGTCCCAGGGGATCTGACAGCCTCTACTGTCCTCCACCAGCATTACATGACACGGGTACACTTACCTACATGCAGGTATAACACTAATACACATAAAATAATAATAAATAAAATATTTTTTTAAAAGAAGCAGAACTTGAGCTAATATATGGATTTTTTTTACTCTTTCTTCTTTCTTTCTTTATTTTTTTTATGGGGCTTTTGGCTACTCTAACATTCCCCCCTCCGAAGAGGTAACCCTAAAATCGTTTAAGGATTACATAAAAGCTCCCAAATATTTTCCACATTTTTGGCCTTTGGAATGGAGTATGTTGCTAAGAGGCCCAAGGACATTGTGGGTTTTAGCCAAGAAACTGGCTACTTTTCTTTGGGGCCTTTTTACCTTAACTGCCTAGCCAATTCCTACCTCCTATTCTTATCAGGCCAACCTCTGGAGGTTACCCAAATGAGCAGTAGGGAATAGGGACAGAGACCACTCTGGCTTCTTCCATGCTGAACAGGGACGCAGAGTGAGGCAATTAGAGTACCCCTTCAGTGGATCTATCTAAAAGACTCCCAAATTGCATAACTCTTATCTCTAGGGGGATAAGAAAGTTCTCGAATCATGAATAGGAGATGTGGAGAAGTAAAGGCAAGAATAATTAGCATTACAAGTTCTAGACATGGAATTAGAAAAAACTCAGAACAGGGCAATTTTCAAATGTTCATATGAGAGTCCGTTGAAATTTCTTGACAAGGGCTTCCAAAAGCATCTCTCTATTGGGTTCCTCCTCATTTTTCTTTTGTCTTCCAAGGCTGGACTCCAGAGTGATGGATTCAGGATTTTCTTTCAGGTGTTTTGATAGTTGTTGGAGTGGTAGAATCAGTGTCAGTTCCCTCTCAAAGGCTTCAAGATAACTGAGGGGTTGCTGAAGTGTATGTATGACCTGAGAGTATGCACACTGGGAAGCCTTTACCCAGAATGAGTCATGCCTTCTCTTCCTAGCCTTCTCTAGATTTTATACTTTAGCCCTCCCCAAATCGAGGAGGCCATGTGTGATTAGGGCCAAATTACATACAGTTGGCTGAGAAGAGTGGCTGGATAATCCAGTGAGGGTCCAATGACCCCATTTTCCCCTACTTTAATGAATGAATGCAACTGTCAACAAGCCCAATGATCTTTAGCAATCAGGCCCACCTGAAGTCATGATGATGGTAGTTATTTCATGAAGAAGGGACTGCTGTATAGCATCATCTCATTAAAAGGACCACCACGTGTAGGCAGGATCCAGGGGCTCTCAGGCAGTCCTCTGCATTCTCAGGCCCTCTGCCAGAGGGAGGCCAGAGCTCAGCACTCTGGTGGTCTGCTGAGATCAGAGCGGATACACCGATCTAATATATGGAAATTTAGGGGACTTTTGTCAATTCAAGAATGAATAGAGAGAAATTGCAGGTGATAAAAGTAGCATAGACAAAGGGCTAAGGCCATGGAGAAGCAAGACCTTGAAAGGGACAAAAGAAGCCAGCATAATGGAGAGCCCAGTGAAAGGGGAATGAATTAAGTGTCGAGAAGCAGCTCTGCAGACCAAATCTAGCTTTATATTTTTATTAGTTTTTTAAAACATATTTTTATTGAATTTTTATATATTTCATATAAAATATTTTAATCATCTTGATATCCTCTCTCCTATCTGCATCCCCTGATAACCTCCTCCCCCTCCCCAACACCCAATTTCATACATTCTGTCATATATGATAAGGTCTATTGAGTCAAATTAGTGTCCCCTGACGTCCCTTAATGCAAGTTCATTCACTGGGGTCTAGTCAGCCAACCTGGAGTCTTTCCCATAAATAGAGTCAATTTTCCCTCACCCAGGAGGAATCAGCTGCCAGTAATTCTTCAGCTAAGGTTGGGGCCTCCTACCCATTTCCCCAGTTCTATGCTGGGTTTTTGTTTGATTCAGTTTGCGTAAGTCTTGTGAATGCTGACACCATTTCTTTAAGTTCATATGAACAAGGTCTCAGGAGCCTGTAAGACTCTGATTCCATATGGTCATGCACCCTCCTCCCCTGGTTCTTACAGTCTTTCTGTCCCCTTTTCTGCAATGGTCCCTGAGCCTTGGCTGGGTGGAGCCTTATCCAGGAACATGTACTCTGCAGACTCTTTTTCTCTACACTTTGTCCATTTGTAGCTTTTTATGTTTATTGCATAAGGGATCTTCACTGATGAGAGTTGTAGCTTTATCATTTTTTAAGTTCAAAAACTGAAATTTGATATTTTGTTACTGTTTGAGAGATTCATACATTTCCATAACGAATTTTGATAGTTTCCATCTCCATTCCACTCTCTCATGGCCCTCTCTCTAATGATGGAACCTTTTCTCAGCAATTCCCTTGTTACTTTAATCTCTTCTTTTAACAATGTAAGCAGTTGACAGTGTTTAATTAGAAGATGATTTGATCAGTTTTTCCTTTCAAAAGTGCATTCTTGCTATAGAGTGAAAACAGTTTGGAGGGAGATAACCAGAGATACAGAGATACTGATAGTCCATTTAGCGGGTTATTGTAAAGTTTCTGGTAAGACTTTTGTAGGTTAATTTTGTAACCTGCCACTTTACTGAACGTGTTAATAATTTCTAGGAGTTTTCTGGTGGAATTTTTGGCATCCCTTAGATATAATATCATATCATCTGCAGAAAGGGATAATTTGATCTCTTCTTTTCCAATTATTACTCCTTTAATTTCCTTCTCTTATTGCTCTTGCAAGAGTTTCAAGTACTATGTTAAAGAGAAGTGGGGATAGTGGACAGTCTTGTCTGGTTCCTGATTTCAATGGGAATGCTTCCAGTTTTTCTCCACTTAGAATGATATTGGCTGTGGGTTTGTTATATATGGCTTTAATTGTGTTGAGGTATGTTTCCTCCAGTCCAATTCTCTCTAGGACTTTGAACATAAATACATGTTGAATTTTGTCAAAGGCCTTCTCTGCATCTATTGAGATGACTATGTGGTTCTCGTCTTTGAGCCTATTTATATGATTTATGGCGTTTATGGACTTACGTATATTGAAGCATCCCTGCATCTCTAGAATAAAGCCAACTTGATCATGGTGGATTATCCTTTTGATGTGTGTCTGTATGCTGTTTGCAAGTATCTTGTTGAGAATTTTTTCATCTATGTTCATTAAGGATGTGGGTCTATAGTTTTCTTTTTTGGTTGTAGCTTTACCTGACTTTGGTATTAGAGTGATGCTGGCTTCATAGAAGAAATTTGGAAGTTCTCCCTCCATCTCTATTTTTTTGAATAAATTAAGTAGAATTGGATGAAGATCTTCTTTAAATGTCTGATAGAATTCTGCTTTAAATCCATCTGGTCCTGGGCTTTTTTTAGTCAGGAAGTTTTGTATTACTGTTTCAATTTCTTTTTGTGATATGGGTCTATTTAAGCTGTTAATCTCTTCTTGGTTTAGTTTTGGTGGTTCCCCTGCCTTTAGATATGCATCTATTTCTTTTAGGTTTTCAAATTTAGTAGCATATAGGTTTTTAAAGTATTCCCTTATAATGTTCTGTATCTTTCTGGTGTCTGTTGTGATGTTTCCCCTTTCATCTCTGATTTTGTTGATTTGGAGGTACTCTTTCTTTCTTTTGGTTAATATACCAATAATAAGCAATCAGAGAAAGACCATATGGAAACACTCCCCTTCACAATAGCTT
>NW_008336314.1:1695410-1700247 GCF_000622305.1 Nannospalax galili | reverse complement strand
CCCTGATAAATAAGTATGCAACCTGCAACCAGACATAACTACAGGAACCAGGATAATGGAAAGGAAACAGGGAGGTAAAGGAAAAGAAATAATCTGAAGGATAAAAACAGTAGGAAACAGGCCTTAATAAGGGAGATATGGATTAAAATTGGGTTAGATTATGGGAGGGGCGAGGGAAGGGTATACAAGGAACCTAAGGGATAAGGGGAAAGAAGGAGCTCAAGAGAGGTAGGACCATAGGAGAATGGTATTAATAAGGGAGAAAGGGGGGAAATGGGGGCACTTTAAGTAGGAAAACCATGATGGAGGGGTGAGACAATGCGAGAGATAAACAATGCCTAGCTAGTTTTGAAAACCAGAGGGAACCATATTACTCCTACAATCGACTGACAAATTATACATAGCAGATCCAGACATATATGTATAGGTAAGGTTTATCTGAGAACAACTGGTCTTTGCCCAAGATTTATCTACATGACACATAGTAATTAAAAATACCAGACTAGTGAAACTAACCTTCTTGGTATTTAACAGACATACTTTGAGGCCTATAATAATTTGGCCAGAGAGACATAAAGGACACTTTTTGCTCCTTGCCCTCCTAGGTCGACTAGTTCCAGGGGACTATGAGCATCTCTCAAAATGTCCTATAATGGTGGTGAGTCACCTGTCCTCTTGATCAAGGAGGCCGAGGAGACCCTACCAGATGGACTTGAACCAGTATCCAGTCTATAAAGAGGAAGGTCAACACAGAGGAATCATTTCCTCCATGCTTCCAAGCGAAGCCAACCATGGTGAAGCAGGACCTTTGACTTATCTTCACATAGGTGGAACTGGTAAAAGAAAGGAGCCAGGGTCTCCTCTCAAGCCCATGTGAACACTGAGGAACAGATCCTCAAACAACCTTAAGACTAAAAATAAATTGGTTTATCTGGGCCAACTGTATGGCCTTAACACCCAAAGGGAAGTATAACCAAAGATTAAAGGGGCCAATATAATTTCTTAAGAGTCCATATGCATAGTTAACGGCTACATAACAAGCAACAATGCAAGACAGGAGATACCTTCTTTTGAGTTGTTGGTCAGGGTGGCCAAAGGGACTCCCAGATAGTAACCCATCATAGAACTGGGAAAATGAACAGCAGACCCCAATCTTATCCCAAAGAATATTGACAACTGATTACCACTAGATGAAGAAGAGCTGACCCTCCTAAAACAAAGACGTCTAGATAGGCTGACTAAATTCACCAGAAGGGCAAGTAGTGGGGAATGGCTGGGGGTACAGACAACACAGCAGACAGTAGCAGGGATATCAGAGTATAAGGGCTCTAGTGGGGGGAGGGAGGCTATGGGAGGGTGCTACCTGGGAAGTGGGTGTATAAATAGGATAAAATGTTTATGGTGAGAAAGTTTCAGGTGAGAGATGACACCTTGCCTTGGCTAGGGTGATCATGACAATGGAGAAAAAAATGGACGGACTGTAAAGACAATTACAAGGTCTAAAGACAAGACATGGTGATGTGTTAGACTCAGGAAGTGAGAAAAGGGCAGATTGAATGAATATGGGATTTTAATTATCAGGAGACAAAGAACTTTGGAGGACAAACAAAAGTAAAGAACTCTTCAGACACTTAAGTTTAGATTTACGTATGTTAAGTTGTAGGTAGTTTTCAGGCATTCAGGATGAAAACTCTAATAGCTATCTCTCCATAAAGCTCAGAGAAAATTAGAGATATAGCTTTGTGACCAGGAAACATATAAATGGTATTTGAAATCAATGACCCTAAGGAAAGACTATAGAACAAAGGTAGAAAAGAGAGTCTGTAGTCGGAAGCATAAGGAACTCTAATGCAATGATTGGATGGAAATGAGTGAACACGCAAAACGGAGAGAAAGAAGGAGAAAACCAGATGATGGAGACCAGTAGAAAATGAGTGTTTTGATGAGTAGCTGACAGGGACATAAGCTCCAGAGGATGTAGGGAGGATGAAGACTACAAGATTAGTACAGGAGTGCAAGACATCAGAGTCCATCATTGCCTTTAAAAAGAGCAATGTAGGGTGAAATTAAGGCAGCAGATGTGAAATTCTGAATGACTACATAGATGTCAATGAGAGGGCAGATATTTCCCAGGAAGTAAACTGTTTTAAGAACAATGTAGCTACAACACAAAGGAGTGAGATGGGCTATCAAGGAAGAGGTGTTTTATTTTGTTGGATTTTAACTTTTCTCAATGAGAAAAACCAATAGGAAGAGGAGAGGCAGTACAATAAAGAAGAGGGCAGTGTATAATGAAAGAGTGGTATTTCACTGAAGAATAATCTTTTACATTTCAGGATACTTAAATATGTTCAAGAATATAGCTCTAGAATTCAAAAATTTTCCTGGCTTATTGTAAGAAATACATAGTGAAAGGTATGGATCTCTAAGGCTCCTTCCTCAGGAATTGTGCTGGGAAGAAATCAGAGTACTTGTGGCAAGATCAGCTATAGAGGAAGAGGAAAGCTTTTATAAGAAATGAAAATGGCAGTGTGGGGCAGATCCAGAATGATTTATGGATGTTTCTGACTCGTGACTTCTATTTTCTCCTATAGTAGATCATAGGTTGAGGTAGAGACTAAAGAGAAGGAAAAGGATGAAAATAAGATTCTAGGAAAGGGGCTGGAGAGATGGTTCAGTGGTTAAGAGCACTGACTGTTCTTGCAGAAGACCCGGGTTTGAATCCCAGCACCCACATGGCAGCTAACAACTGTCTGTAACTCCAGTTCCAGAGGATCCGACAGCCTCTTCTGTCCTCCGCAGGCCATTGCATGACATGGGTGCACTTACCTACATGCAGGCATAACACTCTTACACATCAAATAAAAAATAAATGAAATATTTATTTAAAAAGATCACAGGAAAGAACACAGTTGTCACTGGTGAGACGTGGAAGGTAGAGGTGGCTCTCACATTCACTTCTGTGAGATGGATGTTATGAATGCCTGGTGGTTCTCACATTCACTTCTGTAACTTTTCCATCAGGCCTTGGATGCTTGTAAGCTGATATGAAAACAAGAGATGGATTGGTCACCCTAGGATTCAAGACAACATATACAGACAGCATAATGAAATAAAGAAAACAACTTTCAAACTTTTTTTTAAAGCATTGAGTAAACTGTTTCTATGTAGAGTTTCATTTGTTTTCTCCAAAGGAAGGAGAAAACTCTCACTTGTCACTGTCCAAATCTGACAACTAATAATTATGGCTTAATATAAGAATAGGAAAGAAATGGTTAAATTGGGCAAGTCAGTACCAGCTGCTATAACTAAGAGGATTTCTAACTGAAGAAGGAAAAACAAGCAATCAGGGCTTCTTAGTTGTAGAGGAGAATCTTTCATTGAACAATAGTAGAGAGCAGCAAGATGTCACTGCGTAAAGCTTAGAAGACTGAACAGTCTCCTTCACATGTAAAGGGATTTAGCTATACAGTTTTTGGCCTTTGAAAACAGAAGTGTTTGCAGATCAAGAAATTAAACTTTTCTATTATTTTAGTTTTTGTTACTCTGTTGTTTCTCTAAGTTTGTTTCTTGGGAACAGCCTCAATGGGATATTTAAAAAAAACTTGCTTAACTAAAAACAGACTCTGTGATTAAACTTAGAAAATTAACTTAGAGTTACAGAGACTTGTTCTGCAACACCTTTTCTGTATATTAGCACAAGCCATCAGTTTCTAAATCTTGATTAGAGTATACAGATTTCTCAATATTACTTGGGTAAGATAGCTTTTTAATTTGAGAACCAGCTTGTGGTTTTTGTAAAATATTTCTAAATATAGGACTGTACTTTCTATTTTCTTTTATGTAATCTAAATTCCTTCTGTTTTATAGCTTAAAGCAGAGGTTCTTTAATATGGCCCCAGATCACTTGCGTCAACATGAGCATGAGCATCTTATGGTTCTTTGCTAAAACTGCAGATTTCGCAGGGTGTGGTGGCACACGCCTTTAGTCCCAGCACTCGGGAGGCAGAGGCAGGCAGATCTCTGTGATTTCAAGGCCAGCTTGGTCTACATAGTGAGTTCCAGGACAGCTGGGACTACAGGGAGACCCTGTCTCAAAAAGACCAAAAAAAAACAAAAGAAAACTAAAAAAAAACCCTGCAGATTTCTTGCTTTTACCCAGAGAATAGTGTATCTGAGTTGGAGCCCTGAAATCTACTTCTAAACATACTCCCAGTTATCATGTCAGTTTGGGAACTAAAGATTTAGGTCTCTGTCCTTTCACCAGCTGCCATTGCCTGGGCAATCAACTTTTAAATCCACTTGGAGACTGACATGAATCTCTTCATCGAAGTCTGACGTTTTCAGGCTCTATTTTCCTGCATACTATATTAGGTTCCTTCTTTATTCCCCATCTCCAGTGCTTTCTTTTTTTTATTATTTTTATTTTTTTGGTCTTTTTCAGACAGGGTCTCCCTGTAGTCCCAGCTGTCCTGGAACTCACTATGTAGACCAGGCTGGCCTCAACTCACAAAGATCTGCCTGCCTCTGCCTCCCAAGTGCTGAGATTGAAGGTGTGCGTCACCACGCCCCATGATACATGGAATTTTTAAAGTAGAATTTGCTTTAAAAAGTCAAAAAATTAAGTGAAAACTTTTCTTCTAATGAAAAATAACACTATCATACTAATTACTTGTTGCTGTGACAAAAATACCTTATAAAAACAAGTATTCCTCCCTTAAGGAATATTTTTTTGGCTCACAGTTTGAAGGTACAGTCCATCATGGTGGAGAAGGCATGGTGGGAGGCATGTGAGGCAGTTGCTTCACACTTAGAAAGCAGAAGAATAGTGGTACCT
>NW_008336314.1:1673085-1695030 GCF_000622305.1 Nannospalax galili | reverse complement strand
TCCCACTTAGAAAGCAGAAGAATAGTGGTTCCTGCTTGTTTTTTTTTTTTTTTTTTTTTTTTCATTTTCATTCAGTCTGGGCCCTCATTCCATAGATGGTGTGGCCACATGTAGGATGGATCTTCTCAATTTAGTTAAACCTCTCTGGAAATGACCTCATAGACACACCCAGAGATTTGTGTCCCAGATAATTCTAAATTAATATTAACCATCACATCACATATGTAAATACCAGTAAAGGGAAAAAGGTTTAGATTTCCTAAAGAATTTTATTCACTTAAAATCTGCTGACTTATGTATAAACAAATAGACTGTGCTATATGTTCAACAGATGAGTAATAAAAACAATGGAATTAACCAGAAAATTATAGAAATTTCCCTCTTCAGTTTACCTGTAATAATGGAATTAAATTTCAGAGTGCAATAGGAATTAAGGCTTTCAGTGATAGGGTACTATGGTTGCATAAAATTCTTGTCATTAAGGAGAGACATTTAAAACACTATACTTTAAATGTTACAAAATATACTTCACGTTAATATTGTTTTTTTAATTCAACAAATGGTAATAATTTAGATATAATTCAATCTCTCTGGTGGATACTAATACATTCTTTGTCTTTGGATTTTGAATTTCTGTTTCATAAATTTTCTGGTAATTTGGAATCTAGTCAAAATGAAAAATCACAAGAATGAATTTGTTTGAAATTTTCTGGAACTACTTATTCATAGATCCTAGTTTCTAAAATTACAAAGTAGAAAAGTTGAATTAGAGTATATTTGTATCCCTATGCTAAAATTCTATTTATTCAGTTTTTGTTTTGTTCATGGGCAAACACATGTATATGCACACACACAATTTAAACATGGTACACTGAAAGGCATTGCATATATATAATATGCTTTTCTAAAGACATGAAAAATAGTCCCCCTTAAATTTATCTGTGTATATTAAAATTCTTGCCTCCTGTCAGTAATAAGATGGATGTTGCTTTTCCTTCTGTTGACTCTGGTCAAATGCTAAACTAACCTAAAAAGAAAATAATTTATTCCATAGGACAGACAACTTGCTTTCAAATGTGTATTTTAATTGCCTTTATATTTTGTTTAATTAGGGTGAGGAGTGCACACTGGAAAGCTTTGTACGGTACTGATTACTATTTGGAATGTAGCTTCTCGATTGAAGTCATAATAAGTACAAGTCAACACAACTTGTATCAATAGTTGCAGCCAGGCAGGAGCCACAGCTCTGATGTTATGTCTCTTGTCACTAGCATGTGCCATTGTGAGCTAGGCGGCAGCACAAGGCCTGTCTGCTTCCTCACAATAGCTTTCACTCCCTGGGGAATGCAAAGGCAGACAGCGGCTTTTCTCTAGCCTTCAACAGACACTCACAGGGTCTGTTACTTATTATCTTTGGAAGAAAGGACACAGGTTTCCACAAGCAACTTAAGCTTGTATCAGTTCTGAGATCAGAGAAGATGAGTTAGGTCCTTGAGACCCTTCTACAAGGCAAAGTTTATTGTGAGTCTTGTTGATAAGAGTTAAGATGCAGAAACTTTAAACTGCATTCATTTTGTAGGAAATGAGCACATCCGCAGGGTAGAAATGGGAGCTTATAGACAGGAAGAAAGGAGGAAGGGAAGGAGGAAGAGAGAGAAGGAGATGGAGAGGGAGAAGGGGAGAGCGAGAGAGCAAGAGAGAGAGCGAGAGAGGGAGAGAGAGAGAGAGAGAGAGAGAGAGAGAGAGAGAGAGAGAGAATTTCACAGGTCCTAGCATTACATCTGAGAAAAGTAGCCTTACCATCATCTTTAACAATACCCAGGTAGATTGGAATTTGCCATAACAAACTTTCTTATCTGCCTCAGCCAGATGATTTCATGAAGCAATCACATTTTTAAAATCTTTAACTTATTTTGTATTTTAAAATAAGTACAGGAGTCTTGAACCAAACTCTGGAAGAGCTGAGTTCTAACCTTGACAGTAATAATGACCAATATATGGTTTTAAGAATATGACAATGTCTCTGCACCCTAATTTCCTTGGCTATAAAATTAGGATATTCTATATGATTATCTATAGAGATTCTAAAAGAAAGTAAACTTAGCTCTAAAATACAATGAACCCATTTTCCTCACTGTAAATGTAGCTGTAAATTTCAAACATTTTAAATGAATATGGATCTACTCAAGCAAGCTAGAAGCCCTTCAATTTACTTACACTTTCCAACAAAATATCTGTGCATCTAAAGAGCAAAATTGTATTTCGGCGGGGCCACCTAGGAGCAGGAATAAAAACCAGCTGTAGCATAATACTCTCAAGGACTGGCCTTGGTAAAAGTTCTGAATGTGTCTGTTCATGATGAAAACCAAAGGGAAAAATGCAATGTTATATTTCCCTTTCATTGGATGGAAACTAATAATACATAGAATAAAATAAAGGCACCAACCCAAAGGCTTTCTTCTTTTTTAACTAGAGCATCTGTGTGGACATTGTGGAGCCACCAAGACTGAATTCTGCAAACCCATTAGGAGAATGCTCATTTTATCCTGTGATAGAGCACCAAGTAGAAAAGTGACTGAAAACAGAGACATTCGGTCATTGATAGCCTTTGGGCAGAATCCCATGGCTGATTTCACTTCCTAAGTACCAATCCAGAATTGATCCTAGTTTAGGCTCTGCTAATGGCATGTTTATTGTCAGGAATCAACCCCAGATTGTATTTATCTCTTAAATGTTTAAAACCAAAATAAATATTTACTTGCATTATTATAAAGCAAGATTGAGATTTACTGTGGAGCCAAGAGGGCTGATAAGTAAGTGGCTGAGGCTGTACCTAGAAATGTCAGCCTTCTGGTAATACTATTTTCTCATTGAATTATTAAGCATCTTAAGTATCAAGCATCACCTGGTCCTCTTCTAAAGAGACTTACCAGCAGGCTGCATTTAGTTCTCACACATACACCTTAAGCCTGGTTCTGACTTTCTCCTCCCTGAGATAGAAGTGTCCCTTTTTTTCCAACACATGTCTCAAACACGGTTCTTTGGGACAGTTAAAAATGCTCAGTATACATCTCCATTTCTTTCCGATCACTAGAAATCACTTTGGTTCACATAGTCATTGATCAGCCAACCTTTCATTTATCACATAATTGTCCTTTGAGTATTGCTTGGGATTTGAGAGCCTGAATTTCCTTTCTCCAAATTTTAAGTCAGTTGAGAAACAGACATAAGAGTCAATGGGAAGTAAAGGTACTATCTAAACTGGAGGTAAGGTTGAGCTAAATTAAAGGTGCTTTGAACCCAATAAAGTTCATTATCTTCTCTGTTGCATTTTTTATTGAATTTTTGAGATTTTCATATAGTTTCAATACAGTTCGATGACATTTAGTTTGACTTTCCTCTCCACACTGCTCCCAACTGCTTCCCACCCAATTCTATGAACATTCTTGCACAGGTAGCATGGCCTACAGAGTTTGATCCATGTTCCCCAATGTCCTTCAGTGTGGATCTAGCCACTGGGTCCACCAAGAGTTCCAACCTTGTAAGACACTGTCTTTCCCTCTTTCAGTAGTCATCAATTGCCAAAAGTTCCCTGGGTTGTGATTTCTTACCCAGTCAATGGAAGGGAACTCATGTATGGTTCTGTAAATATAACTGTAAACACATGTGGGAAGGTCTTAGGTCCTAGAGAAAAACCTTCTTTTGCCACTTTATTCTAAATATGCATTCTCATATTTATAGAAAAGTGTACCTTTCATCTGTCATCAAAGAAGCTTCTTTTTGCAACAGATGGAGACTATTGCAGAGTTCCAGAAATGGTCAAATACAGAAAACAGGAGTCTGTGAGATGCTTAATCCCAAGTAACACATCTTCAATGCAACCTCTACATTTAGGATGAATGTGTCTCTTAATTCTTACTAGAGAAGTTTCTTTGTGCAGCAGATGGTGATTAACACAGAGTCCCACAATTAGCCGATATGCAGAGAACAGGAGGCCACAGAGTGCTTATCCCTGAATGGACAGCTATTTCAAAGCTCTGCATCCCAAGGCTCAGGGATCATTGTGGAAAAGAAGGTGGAAAGATTGTAAGAGCAAGAGGGGGGTGGATGATCCATAAGAAAACAGTCTTCTAGACAGCTGGTCATTTACTTATATGATCTCACAGCAACAGTGACACTATGCACAAGTCCTATGCAAGCTCAAATCTTCAAAGTACCAAAGTTTAATATCTTAATCTTTGTCCCCTAAGCTGAACTCACTAGTCACAGAAAGAAATGCAGATTGTGCCTGGACTGCTTACCTATGTATGACAAGTGCACATACCTTACAGCACCCTATTGCTCCTCTAATCACCTAAATAAAATCACCTCATTAAAAAAACAATTCTCTTTATTCTTCTCTGGGTTAGACTACCTTGCATGCTTTTTATGATTGTAAAGCATAATACAGGTGTTAAAGAGTCATCTTACAAAAATATAAAGAATATTTAGAAATTAATAATGACATTTACATGAGTAAACGAGTATAAGATTTGCTAGTCACGGAGCTGTTATCAGGTTCACTGCTCTAAGAAAAGATCCAGGAAAAAATGCAGAGGGGGAAAATGTGAATAAGACTAGGAAACGAAAGCTGGTTCAAGTTTGTGTTACGGCTCTCTGGACACATGCCAAATGTTCAAGTGTCTTTTAAAAAACCACTAGATTTCCTGGTAGACAAAAAATAATTAAGAAAGCCTTTGAGGAATGGTAGAAATTGGCATTCGCCCACCATTACAGCATAATCCCAAGGATGGTCCGAGAAGCCCCCAGTGGTACATCAAAACCCAGAAAGAATGCTTATTTAAAAAACACCCTCTGTATTATAAACCTATGAGCATGTAGAGATTTTGACTTTCATGTTGTTGCCATGTTTTTTATTTGTGTTTTACAACTCCTTATTAGAACAGTTGGGCAGGGAGGCGGGCCAGGACTAAAACTGGAGGATTGTCTGTTCCCTTCTATATGTAAGAAGCCCACCATTTTAACTGTATATCCAGTGCAGCCTAAAATAATGATCATTTAGACTCTTGATCTATGTATGCCTATATGTCTATGTTCCTACTAACGAGCATGACAACCTCAGGAAAGTGTCATTAAAAGATGTGATTTAGCCCTTTTCCTTCATGTTTAAACTTTTGCTTGATAAAAAGCAAGTGGAATGGCTTTATCCATGGCCATAACCTGCTATCAGAACTCACACAAGACAATTAGATAGGAGATAAGTAGCTGTGGACATTGACAGCAAACAGGGATCAAAAATCCGACAACTGGACTTTTACACAAGGAAGAATACATCTCACATTTGTGCCTTTTATGTGTGTGTTTTCTGCCAATTACACAAACACCTAATTCTAATATAGGTAGGTAGAAAGGCAGGTGGGAGTTCTCAGTTCCAATCAAGGGGATAGGTTTCTCTGGAACTGAAACTGTGAGGACTTTTTTAGTAGGAAAACACAATGTATAAAATATAGATTATATAAGATACCATCAGGGCATAAGCAACAATTCATAATCAAATTCATTAATATTTTTGCAGTAGTACCATATTAAAATATTTTTTACTAGGTGAGATAAATTTTTTACTGAGATAAATAAGAATAAAAATAGCTTCTCAATAATTAGGGATCTGGTTAATTTTTACTGTCAAAGAGTATCAAAATCGTATTGATTTTCAGAAATTCAACTTTGTTACTGTTGGAAAATGATTATATATTTCTACTACTTCCTTTTTGCAAATAAGGGAGTTAAGGTGTATGTAATTAATGAACCAGCTTAAAGCCATACAGTAAATTAGAAGTTAGAGTCAGTATTTCTTGATTCAATTAGATCCTTTTCATGATATAATACATAGTTAATATTTAAAAAAATTATCCTTCATCGATTTATTCATTAAAATTATTGACTAAACATAAGCCATATGCAAAGCTTTGCACTTCATGGAACACACTCAAGACTGTCTTAAGACAACATTTCTAATAAATGGTATGTGCACTTATGTAGCTACAAAATCATAATATAAATATGAAACATATATCCATATCAAGACTGGAATATACATGTTCTCAGCCTTATTTTATCTTAAAATTAAACAGGGTGGGTACAGTGGCACACACATTTAATCTTTAATCTTATACTCAGGAGGCAGAGGTAGGTAAATCTCTGTGAGTTGCCAGCCATGAGGCCAACCAGAGGCACATAGTGAGAACCCATCTCAAAAAAAAAAAAAAATTAAACCAAAGTATCTATCAGTGGGTGAATGGATACCCACAATGTGGTATATCCATATTACGGGACAATATTCAGTAATGAACAGAGGAACTGTACTTGCTATCTTATGATAAATCTCAAAGTTGTCATGATAAATGGAAAAAATATAGAACAAAGCACATTGCTTCATTCTAATTATATATAACTCTAGGAAAATAAATTAATCTATATTGACAGAAAGCAGATTATTGGTGGCTTGTGGGAGGGGAACAAAGACTGGCAGAAGGGATAGACTACAAAAAGGCACAGGGTTTTTGTGAATGATGAATGCTTATCAGGTTGATTGTAGATACGATTCCATGGATACATGTGTATGTCAAAGTTTATCACATGATTTATTGTCTATATGCCCAATCAATTGGCAAACATACCTCTCACTAAAACTTTTTGTGAATTATGAGAAAGCATTAGAAATTCAGTAACTTATCTACATATTTTTATATTAAAACAAAATGTTATATTTCATAAATTAAAATTGAATCATTCAAAGATCAAAGATCCAGGCTCCAAAAATCATACTTACAGTGGGTTAGGTCTCATAATATGATTATTGCACTCTTCTCTAGTTAGTAAGGCTGGATGGTGAAGCCTGAAGTTCTACAAAGATGTTCATGTAACAGATATAAAAAGCACCCAGTATCTGTAACACATCCCTGACTGTATGTTTTCTGGGGTTTTATTTCAATCATTGAACAGTTTTCATCCTTGAACTCTTCTCTCTATTTCTAGGAGATTATTTATTTATAACCAAGGGAATAAAGACAGTGTTAAATTCCCTGTGCTACTATATTGTAGGATCGTGGGTCATGAGGAACAGGAGCTCTCCCAAATATCCATGTTTTTGTCATTGATATAACTCTACTTCCAAGAAATTATCTTTTTTTAGCTTCTATGCATAAGAGCATTTATTATTTGTTTTTCTTTGTCTTATTCAAGTTAAAATAAGGTCTTCTAGTCTTACCCAATTTGCTACAAATGTCAGAAGTTAATTTTTTGTGATATAATAATATTTCATAGTGCAGGCATACTACATGTTCATTTCAAAAGATTTGGTATCTTGGCTATTGTGAATCATGCCATTCTATGAGCATGTAGCTGTCTCTTTGATAGTAATTTCATTTTCTCTGAATATATACCAGTAGTGGAATAAATGACCTGTGTGCTGGTTAGTTTTTGTCAACTTGACACAGACTAGAGACAAGTGGGAAGAGAGGTCCTCAGTTGAGGATTGCCTCCATCAGACTGGCCTGTAGTCGTGTCTGTGAGGCATTTTCTTAATTTTGAGTTGATAAGGGAGGGCCTAGTCCACTGTTGACAGTGCCATCCATGGGCATCCCTGGGTAAGGAGGTAGCTGAGCAGGCCAGAGGAGCAACCCACTAAGCAGCACTCCTCCGTGTTTTCTGCTTCAGGTGCCTGCTTGAGTTCCTGCCCTGCCTTCCTTTGATGTGAACTGTAACCTTTAAGAAGTAACGAGTCCTTTCCTCCCCAAGTTGATTTTGGTCAGTGTTACATCACAGCAATGGGGAAAAGACCAGGGCAACATGTTAGTTCTAATTTTAGTTTATTGAGGAATGTTGGTACAGTGTATAAAAGCTCCCTTTTCTCTGTGTCATCACCATTTGTTATTTTTGTTGTAGTTGTAACCCTCCAGAATAGAGGGTTATTCTTTGTTTACAGAAGTACATCTCTTCTCTTGAGCTGCAGGAGAGAAAAAGGAGGATTATTTTGATCACAGACCAAAAGCAATTAATGAAACAAAACTCATTGGAATGAGAACCAAATCCTCAAGGAACAAAAGTCGCCAAAGTGTTGTGATTATTCATAAAAATTTTCGGTAGAAAGAAGTTGATTTTGCAAACCATGAGTGACATTTTGATCAAAAGTAATAGCATACACCAAACCCAAGATTTTCCTCCTCCTTTTCAGTATTTTATGTTTTTGTTTCAATAATATGTGAAGATTATTTAAAAATTCTATACTAACAATCTTACATGTATTTCTTGCCTTATCATAGTCTGCTTAGATTTAAAATTTGAACTGGTAGGCTTGTAGCTACTTTGATAGAATAACATATGAATTTAGAGACAATATATTTGAAATAGATTCCATCAACTAATTAAATATGAGTATATCAATAACAAATAGTAGATACTGTATTGCGGTTGACTTTAAGAATTTTAAATATTAAGTAAATTAAATATTGCATGGTTTTCCAGATCATCAGTCAGTGTGGACTGAGACAGGTGAGACATAATCATAGACTTCTCACGACCTCAATTTACCTTTATTTCATGAGCACTCTCTGGTCTCTCCCTCTACTTTTTAAAGAACCATTTGTCATCATCAGGTAGAAGGAGAGACAGAAACGTGACAGATAAAGACTCTGAAACAGATTTCAAATTAAGATTCTTACATTTTATATCTAAAACCAGGGGCAGCAACTAGTTTAGAAAGACTTTCTAAACTAGTCAAAATACAGTTATGTTAGAATGAAGGTAATAGTTTTTGCTTATGTGTGTAATTTGACATCTTCTGCATGCATCCTTTATAGCACATTACTTTAAACAATGGTAGTGTCTTAGAATGTAACATAGTTCTGGGTAAATAATGCAACACAGTTTTCAGGGAACAAGGATAGTAAAAGCAACTCCAAAAAATAACGTGTACTGAAAGTGTTCCACATTTTAGGCCTCACTGTAATGAGTTAACAATATATTTAATACTCATAATCACATAATTATATAAGCATAACTAGTATTCCCATTTTATAGTTAAAAACCTTAGGTGCAGAGAACTTAGGCAGCTTAGAGCATACTACGTAGAATCTAAGCACAGAATCCCAGTTTAACAGCTCACCATCTCAGCTAAGCAAAATATAATTAATTCAAGCCAAACATACTGTTTTGAGAAGTTCATTCCACTTTGCTACATTCACATTTCAAATATGGGCAACTTCCGTGGCTTGTATTAGTACTACTGAACTCATTGGCACTGGACTATTTCATTAACTGTATTTTCTTCAGGGAAACTGAGATTCCAAAATTTAAACATCCAGTTAAAATTACACATCTTATAGCTTGAACATGTAAGCTTTCAAGAATGGCTGTTTCTGACTTTTAGGTATTGTCTCAAACACAAAGCAACCATTAGCATTTAATTTGGTAACTGGTAACAGATACCAGTTCACTGGAAGCAGATAATTTTTAAGTTAATGTCAGACACTAACTTCAAAATATATATTACTCATTTTTAAAATTGAATTTTATGGATTTTATGCATTTTGAGCATATGTAGATCTCCTCTATCTAAAACCCCTTTCCTACACCAACCTAACTTCACGTACCCTATTGTACATACATACACATACATATATATGAGTTCATTCTACTTTGCTACATTCACATTTCAAATATGGGCAAATTCCCCAGCTCATATTAGTAGTACTGAACTCATTGGCATCGAGCTATTTCATTAACAGTATATACATATATGAATGTATGTGTATGTATGTATAATGGGCCATATAGAGTCAAATTTGTTTTCTCAAATGCTCTTCAGTGTGGGTTCATCCACTGGATGAACTGGTTTAACTTACCAAGAGTCACACTCTTAAAAGAGACTGACTTTCTCCCTCCCAGAAACCATCAATTGCCAATAGTTCCTCAGGTGGGGTTGGAGTTTCTAACTCATTTCCCCACATCTATGCTGGGATTGTATCTGGCTTGAACCTATGTGGTACTTGTGCAAACTGTCACCATTGCTTTGAGTTCATATGAGCAACTTCCCGGCTCTCTGGAAATATTGTTGCTTGATGGTCATCTACCACCTCTGGCTCTTACACTCTTATCCCCTTTTTGATGTTAGAGATCAAAACCAGGACCTTTCACTTGCTAGACAATTGCTCTACCTGAACTGTATCTCCAGTAGCTGTTCTTACTTTAACAGCTATCCTGAATAGGATTGCTGCTTTTGGGCAATCTCAGATAATTACTATCTGACATTTGCTAAACTTCAACAATCCTTCTCATAAAAGGAGAGGTACTAGGGGGGAAGAAAGCCCATTACAATTTCCCTTAATTGATAATTTTCAGCAGAAAAGAAAAATAAACTTAGAACACTTGAAAAAGACCCCCAAAACACTGCATGTCTTATAGAACTTTGTCAGCACGAGACAGAGAAGACATATTAACCAGTTTAACCAGTTTTCCTCTCTGAGGCTGACATGGCTACTCTCTTGTGTTTTTAATACTTGAAATCTTCCCTTCTGTTAACTTTATGCTCTGTGCACTATAGCACTTCCTGGCACCAGGTGGCGATAGAGAGTCGCCATTTCTTCTCAGGTTTTTGGGTACCTTGTTCTAAGAACTAAAACAAATAAAACTCCCAAACTATTAATTTGGTTCTGTTCCATGAAAAAACAACATTAATCGTGGACTCTACTTGGCGGGGGTGGGGTGGGGGGACAGCAACGTTAAAATTTTCTAACCAAGGCTCTACTAATATCAACACTGGCATAACTATCATTTTCAGCCACCACTGAAGCGATCTACCCACGTATTTTCCAACCCTGACTTCACATTAGAATCACTCCAGGGAGTTTTATGAGCATCCAGCCTCGTTACAGTCTAACTGAGCTGCATTGTCTTGAAATTGTGCCCAAATATTCATATTAAAAAAATTCAGGTAGTTCTCAAATACAACCAGGGTGAGGCTTGCTGATGTTAGAGTTAGGTGTTTTAGTGGGTTGCAGATTGTAGGAAAGCATCATCACCAGGAATGGAGTCTAGTCTTAAAAAAGTGAATTTATGGTAACAGTTTACATCAGGACCCAGAAAACAGACTTATGTCGAAATTATGATTATAAACTTGAAGGCCAGTGTATTAATTTGCTCTGGAGGAACTTCTAAGTCGATTCCTCTGATTATCTAGACAATCACATTTTCTACAAAATACTTATTTATTGATTTATTCATTGACAATTTAGAATCAACCAAAATAGAAAGATGAAATTGGGGATCTATGTTTAGATAATTTGATACACTGGAAATTTAGGCAAGGCTGGGAAATAATCTACAGTGGCAACATTATCATATGACCATGATAATCTGACAAACTTAAATAGCTCCATCAGTCAGTCTAGCCTCTCTTCTTTCTGGATAAAGTTAAAGAAACACTAAATTAAATTATTTTCTGTATTTCTTCTTTATGGGCATCATAAAGACTCACCTGTGATAGGTAAGGGTGATGTAATTTTATTTTCCAGAGGGGGAAAAATTACCCCTAAGGGCGACACAAGAATATTGTGGCATGTATAGTTGGATAAAGAATAGTTTGAGGCCTCAACAAATACTTTTCAGAGAATCTGCAGGCCAGGGGGAAAGGTGATTCACAAAAGAAAGTAAGAAAAGTCACCTCGCTGCTTACGTAGCCTTGATGGTGGTGGCTAAGTGTTAAGCACATGCTCTAAGATTATAGTGGCATTAAATACAGGTCAAGTATGATAATCTTTCACGATGCATTGAAATGAAAGATGAATAAGCACAAAGCAACATCCAAGGGTGCTGGCTGCCACTTGTTTCTCGGGGCTGGATCATAGAGGGACACCTAGAGCTCAACTGAGGATACAAAACAAGCTTAAGGCTGCCAGGAACCTGGTTGGAAGCAGAGTACCTTGGGATTGACTTTGACTCTGCCACCTCTAAACTGTGCGTTTTGGAACAAATTTCCGTTAGCACCTGAGCATGTTTCCTCATTTGTAAAATGGAAGAAATAACTATTCCTTTGTCACAGGGCTCCTTCAAGAACTGAAAACTGAGGGTTGAGGAGATCACTCAGTGGGTAAAAGCACTTGCTGCTCTTACCTGTGGAAGACCTGCATTCAGTTTCACTACTCACATCTGGTGGCTCACAACTGCCTGCAACTCCAGTTCCAGGGCATCAAGTGCCCTCTTCTGGTGCACCCATGTGCACAGACACACCCACACATAGACACAAAGGCATATACACATTCACAGAAATAAATATAAAAATAAATATTTTTTAAAAGAACTAAAATAAAAAATGAGTAGAGGCAAATGACTGTAGTTCTCAAAGTGTGGTTTCATGGACTAGTAGCAGCCTCAGTGGCGAACTACAAAGTTTCCCACCTACTGAGTCAGGAACTCTGGAGGTGGGGTCCAATACTCAGTGTTTTAATAAGCCTTCCATTTTTCTCTGATATGCACTAGGATTTGAAAACTAATTTAGAAGGCAGTAAACCCCGAATAAATGGAAGCAAGCAGAATTCCTGTCCCATAGCTGGGCTGGCTACAGGAAGTAAGTAGGGAGCACTAAAACCACACAGCTCTTTAGGGATGCAGGGCTCAACCAAGACATACCAGCCTTCAGGTCTTCTTATCACTGAAGTTGCCTCAAGGGAAGTAGGAGGGAAAATTTGATCCTGGCAACTGAAATTACCTACCAGCAGTTAAATCTAGGGGAATATTTTACTCCTAACTTCACTAGACTAAAGCTGTGGGTCCAGTGCCTGATTAGTTGGGCTTGGAATGAATCCCAAGAGGGGAACATTTCCAGCCAGCTCATTTATCCTCCAAGGGGAAAAAAAAGAGAGATGGATTTAGTGATTTCCCAAATAATGGTCGGTCATTGAGAAGTCATCTCACTTATTTAAATCAGTCACATTAGGTCCTCTTTTTTGTCTGAATTAAGTGGAATCAGATTTTTCCTCAAAATTTCCCTTCAATATCTGGTTATGATGCCCCAAATCAGATAGATCTTTATTTTCCTGGCCAATGCTCCTGATACAGTATGGCATACTAGTCTGAAACACTTCTGAAGACTCGAGGAGGCCCTCCACCCCTCACTCACTCTCTGCTCATTGGTTCTGTCAATCACATTTGCTCTGGCTGGCTTGCCTCTCATCGGATTATGTCACCAAACATCCAAGAATTGGCAGTGGTCTTCATTTCTCATGTCTATTATAGGATTCTAAATTGTGTTCAAAATCCAAAATGTGCCCCAGAAAGCTTTCTACTTGGTGATCCATACACATTTTAACTATATAAGTAAGAATGTACACTTTCACCCATTAGAGCTCTGTAATTAGTTCACTGCCTTCACTGGACCACCTACCATTTTGTATGTGTTTCTCTGCTGGTTGGCACTAAAATATATGAGGAAGTCATGAGTACTTTTTAACCATATGTATAAATGGTATCCAGACGCAGCTTAAGTTTAGCTTTAATGTATGGATCTGCATCATCTCATTTTAAACCAATGCTATAATGATAAAAGGTCTAAAACTGCTATATGTTCTACAATCACAGACAATATTTGAAGTTCATAAAACTAGTCTTATAAAAGACTATGGATTAAATGTTTTAAGGACTACATATTACTCCCTTTAAACTTAGATATATAACATTTGAAAGTGAATATTTTGATAAAGGGATCTTTAGAAAATGAAAGCATTTGCTAGCCTAATTATGAACACATTTTTGCCCTTTTTACTTTGCATTGACAGATTTGCTGAGGGCCAGAGTACTGTGTTCTATTTAATAGAGTCCAATAGTAAAGTGAAAACAGTTGGAGTGCATGAGGGAAAACCTGTGTAACTGAGGATAAAATTAGTGCTATCCAAGAAGCACGTATGCTAAGGAACCTTTGGACCAAATCCCCCAAACAAAAAGAATTGTGAATTTATTAGTCCCCCCACACTGAATTGAAATTGTAGAGTAGGAAAAGAGATCTAAGCTAACTTGGGTTTATGGCCTTTTCTATCAGTGTAGAAAAGCAGACACTGATGTTGAAAACCGCACCAGACTGCTAATAATAGGATTTCAAAAAATACTTTTTGGGTATTTTCAAGGTCTTTAAAAAATAATTTTCCAACTGGTAAAAATTATTCCTTTTAGCTTTTAATTTTGAAATCATAAATTCTATTCCTCACTGACAAACAAAAACAACAGTTATCATGAGGGTTTTTTTTTTCTTGCAAGTAATCTATATCTTGGCTAAATAATAAAATCCTTGCTCTTTTGCTCCTTCACAACACAAAATCCTTGGCTGAAAACATCCTTAATGGAGAAGGCTTATCAGTGGGTATGGTTTAGGGGGAGGTTTTTATCTTCTTGTTCTCTTTTTATTTGAAATTTTATTTTATGTGTATGAGTGTATTGCCTGCATGTAAGTGCACCCATGTTGTACAAAGTTCATGGAGGCCAGAAGAGGGTATTAGATTCCCTGGAACTGGAGTTACACATGGTTGTTAACTGCCATGGAGGTTCTAGAATCGAACCTGAGTCCTCTAGAAAAACAGCAAGTGTTCTTAACCACTGAGCCACTCTGCAGCTTCTCCTCCTCCTCCTCCTCCCTCTTCTTCCTCCTCCTCCTCCTCCTCCTCCTCCTCCTTCTTCTTTTTCTTCTTGCTGCTTCTGCTTCTTCAATGCAAACTTTCTTGATCTTATAAACTCTTTTTTACAATGATCCATTAATAGTGACATTCTTTCTAAATATCTAAAATTCTTCTCATTCTGTTTTTTTCCTAATTAATTCTTCCTCAGTTATTTTTCTTTCTGCAGACTTACCCAACTTTACTACTTTTCTCTGAACTATCTCCAGATACACCTGTCTATTCTTTTGTCATAACTCTCTCCAGATTTTCTTCTCTGTATCAGCTAAATATAAATTTGCAGCATTTAGTTGATGTCTTTATGCCTATTTTGCTGATTAAAATCAAGGAAGACAAATAGCCCATGCTGCTATCAGCTTTAATCTAGTCAGTAAAAAGAAATTGGAGTAAATTTCCCAATATGTTGTTTTTCTGCAGAGACGAAGGCTTAAGGAAGCTACATACTCTTTCTCGGCATCTTATTACTTTCTTCTAATAATAATTAAAAAAACCTTGGCAGTTTTACTTTGGGCAATTAAAGTAGAAATTCTGCTTTAAAAGAAAATGCAGGAGGTTCATCAAGACTACTCAGGTCAGACCACATTTCTGAGTTACACTTCAGTGACAAACCTAACTTAAACAGTTAGTTAGCCCTTTAGGGTTAACACATATTTTTGTGAAAACCCATATTCAAATATGAAACTGGAATAATAAAGACATGAAAAAACACATGTGTAAATACAGCCAATCCTCAGTTGGATAAGAGCTAAATTGCAAAAAGCGCCTGTTTTTATCACATCTAATTGGTCAAATTGGACTTTTTGCATACTTGGTCATTAGGAGCTCTTCTTTTAATCAAAGGCATTCATGTTCCTACCTCTTTTCAGTTCTGTAACACTACTTCAAGGGAAAAGAACATATTTTCTTTTAAAGAAAAATCAGTTTGAAAACCTGCATTTGGTCTGAGGGTTATTATTCCCAGGGAGCCCAGGCTGCCTGCTCCTCTCAGGCCACTTGTGAGTGCTACCATAGAACCAGTGAGAATAGGTCTCTTTGTCACAAGGATCTTCCCAGCTTCATGCTGGGATTTTCCAGGGCTTCACATTGTCTCTATTTTGTTCCTAGAATGTTGTCTGGAAAGATCTGTTTACTTGAACACCATCTTGTTTGCTGTGGTGGCAAATCAGTGGGTAAGTGGGCCTACTGGAAGCCCTGGCCAGCTGTGTGATGCTCAGCGCATTCAATTTCAGTTGTTGCAACCAATTCCATTTTGAATGGTTTCCACCTTCCCTCAGGTCTTCTTGGACCCTAGTGATACTTTCTGTTGTTGTTGCTCCCAGTTAGTTTCTGGAATTTCAGGTGCAGTGAGATGAAGTCTAGATTTTATTTTCCTCCTTTTGATGCACATCAAATCAAACTTATACGCTTCTACCACACTATCTGTTTTAATTTCCCCTGTGTCTTTACAATTTGGAGTGCTCTGTGCTCCCGCATTACATGCTTCAGTTGGCATCATCGTCGGTTCCCACCTCTGGACCTACAACATCAGAATCTTCATTTGCCACAAACACAACTTTTATATGCACATTCAGTTTTGTGGAGCACTGCTTCTCAATGTGATGGAAATGTGCTAAGAGGGGCCTGGACGCTTTGAGATGAGACCTTCTGAAGCTGACATTTCATCTTCAGGCAGCTTCCATAGCAGGAGACATTTAACTTACAGTAAAATTAACTTTGTGTCTCCACAAATCCCAGCCATAAGACTATGTGATGTCTGTTTGGATCACCCTAAAATGATATTTTTCTCTCACATGACCTTTTTAAAAACATGGTAAAGTAAATAGGTCATTTACGTTTTACTCTATTTCAAGTTATTCATTTCACGTTTTAAAAATATTTTATTATTTTTATTTTATGTATATGAGTGTATTACCTACATATATGTAAGTGCACTCGTGTCATGCAATGCCCATGGAGGTCAGAAGAGGGCATTGGACCCCCTGAAACTGGAGTTACAGATAATTGTTAGCTGCCATTCTGTCCTAGTTTGTTTCTTCATTGCTGTGACAAAACACTCTGACCACTACCAATTTGGGGAGGAAAGGGTTTATTTGTACATCTCCCAAGTCACAGTTCATCAGGGAGCCCAAGGTAGGAACTCAGAGCAGGAACCTGGAGGCAGGAGCTGGAGCACAGGCCATGGAGGAACTCTGCTTACTGACTTGCTTCCCTGGCCCCTGCTCAGCCTGCTTTCTTATGTGACACAAGCCCACCTGCCCAGGGGTGGCACCACCCACAGTGGGCTGGGCCCTCCCACATCAGTCATCAAGCAGGTTCCCCATGGACATGGCTACAGGCCAGTCCAGTGAAGGCAATTCCCCAGTTGAGGCTCCCTCAACCCAGGTGTGTCAAGTTGATACTAAAGCTATCCAGCACACATGTGTAACCCAGGTCTTCTGCAAGAACAGCTGGTGCTCTTAACTGCTGAGTCATATTTCCAGCTCCCACACACTTTTTAAGAAACTTCTAAAAAAAGATATATATGAACCACATGGATGTAGGCATTTGTGAGCTGCCACGTGGGTGCTGGGAATTGAACCCAGGTTCTTTGGAAGAGCAGCCAGTGCTCTTAACAGCGGAGCCATCTCTCCAGCCCCTATATCATAGGATTTTAAATGTAATTTCACCTGAAGATATCCCAATTTGATTCTACAAACTAAAAACATTTCTAGGGTTTGAGAATTTCAGAGTCCTGCAACCTTAGGTTGGCAGGGCTAGGGATGGGATTTCCTTTTGAATCTTTCTGCCACATCATTTTCATCAAGAACCTAATCACCAAGCCAGAGGTGGTGGTTAATGCCTTTAATCTCAGTACAAAGGGGACAAAGGCAAGCATATCTCTATGAGTCTGTGGCTAGCCTAGTCTACTGCAGTAAGGAGTTCCAGGCTGGCCAGGGCTACATAGTGAGACCAATCCACTAGAAATATCTAGCCTGTCATATGCCAGAAACATCATTGCTGATAAACAACTATGCAAATGCTTTAAGAGTGTTTTCAATATGCCAAAATGTGAAAATACCTAATACATTCACCAAATGTTTTAAACCTTTAAAAATATTTTTAGAAGGGCCAGAGAGTTAGTTCAGTGGTCATGAACACACACTCCTTTTGCAAAAGACCTGAGTTCAGTTCCCTGGTGTCAGACGATTCACAACTAACTGTAACACAAGTTCCAGGGGATCTGAAGCCGCTGGCCTCTGCTGGCACCTGCACTTACACGCACATACCCTCCCCCAACAATGCATAATTAAAAAATAATTTTCCAGGTATAGTGGTGCCTGCCTTTAATTCCTACACTCCAGAGGCAGAGGACGGTAGAGCTCTCTGAGTTTGAGGCCAGTTGTCTATAAAGAGTGTTCCAGACTAGCCAGGGTTACATCATGAGACCCTGTCTCAAAATCTTTAAAAAATATTTTTAGGCCTGCCACCTTGTATAGAAGGGATGGAGTTCTTATCTTTGCATAATGAAGGCATCCCTGGAGATAGGAGTATCATTTTAAGTCTCTGAACTTGCATTAAATAAATAAAAAAACATTATGTGGACTTAGCAAGAAATACTGGCATGGAACTGTAAGAGTCAAACCTCAAAAATAGAAGGCTGTGTTCTCACAGGGGAAAGTGTAGTCACAAACTATGATGACATTCAGCCCTGTGGAAATACGAGTGCTCTCCAGCGTTCCAGCACTTAGACATCAATTCATGGTGGTCTCAAGCTATGTTTTTGTTCTGGCACATTAAACAGAATGAAGACATATGTCTAAATTTAAGACATCCTTTTAATGCTCTGTGCACGAGAGCCAGCTGAGAAATTTGAACTATTTCAAAGCACCAGAAAAGGAATTGTAGACACATCCTTTGTTTGAGCATATATTTTTAATTATCCTGCCTTTTAATATTCTTCTCCATTTGAGGATAATCAGACAAAATGGATCCTGCTGGGTATTGTCATGCTTAATAAATGTAAGACTGAACATCTGCAAATATGGCGACACTGTGGCGCATTGGATGCACCAGTGACTGAGCTGCATTCTGATGTAATTATAACACCACATGGAGCTGTAAGAGTGTAATTCCCTGTTTACATTAGTTCTAGCACTTGGAGTAAACTCTTTTTGAGTTAGGTGCTAAGCAATTTCAACTGGGTAAGCATCAAGACTAATGAAAGAATGTATTAAGTGTGCAGTGTAGATAGTTGGTAAGGGCAGGCAGATTAAAGGCTGTCAACTCTTAGGGATGAGGTCTGCAGCCTGGGGTTAATTCAATTGAGTGCTGGCCTTGTGCTCCTGAGTCAGTCCTTGGCTTCAGTGAAATCACTGGCCATCTCTTCTCAGACTACAATAAAGATGAGGCATAATAATGTACATGCCATTTTCCTCCCTTCTTATTTCTTTATTCATTCTCTTAACCTATTTAAGTATTTACTGTCCATTTCCCCCTTATCAAAAAACAATTAGGAAACACTAATTGAAGTATGTGGCCCATGGTTGTTAAATCTCCCTGATTGGGGCCAGTATACAAAGGGGACAGCAGCTAGATTGTGTCAGAAAATTGATGATACTTGGAGTTTGAGGTAATGAGAGCCAGATTCTTTGCTGCTAGACAAGTAGGGTATGAATGTGAAAGCGGGAAACTAGAATAAATCCTGTGGTATGGGATTAGAAGGCATCAACGAATTTCAGCACTTTTAAGGCAACATACATATACAAATGAAGGTAGATGTAAATTGTATATCTATGTATACATACATATAATATGCATCTAAAAATACTAAATATTCTATGCATCTACATATCTGTTTCTACCAATTATCTATGAATATCTATTGATCTATTCTATCATCTATCTATCATCTATCTATCTATCAATCATCTATCTACCTATCATCTATCATCTATCTATCATCTATCATCTATCTTCTATCATCTATATATTATCTATCATCTATCTATCTATCTATCTATCTATCTATCTATCTATCTATCTATCATCTATCATCTTCTATTTTTCTTCTATTTCTGGGCTCTGAAAAGCCTAAAAACAGCAAAATCATGACATGTACACACTTAGTATTCAGGTCTTAGTTCCCCCAATCACTCTCTAATCAAAGGAAATCAGAGGTCCCTAGAAAAATGACCATCCTAGGGTTATCTAAAGAAGAGCGAAAGATGATCCTACAATCTGTTTCTCTTTAAGACAGGATCTTACTGTATATCCCAGGATGGCCTTGAACTAGTGCTCCTTTGATAGTGGCCTACCAAGTACTGGGATTGTAGATCATACACCATTCCTGATTGTAGAACTTTTTTTTTTTTAATACCACAAAGAAAATATAGAAAATTGTCCACTAAGCTTGGAATCTACTCAAAAAATAGTGAAGCTAAGTTAAGGGGCTGCTTCTGAGCATCAAAATAAATCCTGGCAGTAGACGATTCAATGCATGGGAGCCCATGAGTCCACACGGAGGTATAGATATGTAGATGAAAGGATAAATTTCACCCTTGGGAGGCTAATTGCCAAAAGTTCAAGCCCATAGAGTGACTTCCAGTCTGAACTCCAATGTAGATAAACAAAATGAAAACAAGCAAACTGGCCTGGAGAGATGGCTCAATGGTAAGAGTGCTTGGTGCATAAGCAAGAGGACCTGAGTTCAAATCCCAACAGTCATGTGAAAAACCAGGCATTTAGGCACTTCTATATAAACCCGGGCCTATAGTGGGTGGAGGCAGGATTGCCTGGGCTTGCTGGCTGCCAGCCTAGCTCCAGGTTCAGTGAGAGACCCTGTCTCATGGGAATAAGATGGATAGAGTGATAGAGCAGGACACCCAACATCCTCCTTTGGCCTACATATATACAAGGGTGGGTGCCCATTGCCTGCATATACATCACACACACACATACACACACACACACACCAAATCAAGCATACAAAGCATAAACAATGAATGCATAAATGAGTTAGAATGTTATTCCTTATAAGAAACTGACGTAGTAAATATGAAAGAACTGTTACAGTAGAAAATCACCATTTGTAACTATCAAAATAAAAAATCAGAAGGCATCATCAGTGATACTGTAACTAGCAGGTGAGCATGGAGTAAGGAATGGAGTTTTATGTGATCTCTGACATCTATCCCCCAAATATTTATTAATTAAAAAGGGAGAAAAGAGATTTTACACAGAGAAACCTGGAAGACACCGTGCTCACCAAGGGATCACAGTTAACACCATCAATAAGATTACTATTCACAGTGACCCAGCGGGAACATCCCAGTATTTGAGTCTGGTCATAAGGAAACATCACACAAACCTAGCTTTAGGGAAATTTTATACAACTGACTTACAGCCTTCAAGAACATTAAAGTTGTCCAGGCATGGTGGTATTTGTCTGCAGTCCCAGCATTTGTGAGGCAGAGACAGGAATGTCACCAGGGGAGGGAGTACAGTTTGGCAAACATATAAAACAGGAGCTATTTAACAAGGTCCTGCACTGTTTTGAAATAAACAGCACTGAGGTCAGGAAAAAGGGAGAGAAGTATTGAGGAACCATTTTACACTGAAAGAAACTAGAGAGCAGGAAGCTAGGTACAAAGCATTAATTCCTGATGGAAATTCTTCTAGGCTATTACTGGGGGACTGGGCATGTGAGGAATTTTTCTACTCTTTATAATTACTGTTTAAATTTGAATCCTATTCAAAATAAAATAATTTTGAGAAATTTTAAGAGAAGCACACTGCCATAGTAAAGGAACATTTGAATTTTAATGGTTTTAAAGGCTGTGCCACAAGACAGTTTTGTGTTTGTACCTTTGTTCATCTTAACTGAAAATGTCCCCAAACACCAGAAACAGTAAAATGTTAAGGCTCTAAACATTTTAATGCTCTTAGCATTGTTTATAAATGCCATTCGGATTTCTACCTCATGACACTATGAGTTAAAGGAACATGAGCATCCACTTTAGCAGGCTCTAACAATCTATGCAGATTCCTATTTTAAAATGAGGAACTAAAAAGAAATGTGGAGCTATACAGGCCAGGGTGGCCCAAGGGACTCCCAGATAGTAACTCAGTATAGAACTGGGAAAATGAACAGCAGACCCCAATCTTATCTAAAGGCATATTGACAACTGATTACTGCTAGATGAGGAACAGCTGACCCTCCCAAAACAAAGACATCCAGATAGGCTGACTA
>NW_008336314.1:1671069-1672586 GCF_000622305.1 Nannospalax galili | reverse complement strand
ATTAATTGAACAGTGAACCTAAAAATTTTATAGCCACTTTCGAAAGAGATGTATCTTTGCTCTGGAAACTGTTATCGAGTATGTTAAAGCTGTAACGAAATGCTTCTTCTAAAAAAAATATATTAAAAAAAAAGAACCTCAAAGGCTTCACCAGTTCCTCCTCACGCCACCAGCCTCTCAATTATAAAGTCACATTTCACATATTTTCTGTAAATAAATGATTAATCTTTGTTTTTTGAATTGGAGACCTTTACCTGTAAGTACCAGCACTTTTATCAATTTGTTATGACATAAAAGACCTGTTTAGACAGTTCCACATACCAAGCATATATATCTCTGCCCAGAAAAGGAGGGAGGTGTTTCCTCAGCAGTTAATCTAATCAAATAGAAAAGCCTTCCTGGAAGTCAGAGGTGAGGGCTTTCTACATGTTCCATGGGCTAGAATTAGTTCAGATAACCATTTTTAAAGGAATCACTGTAGAAAGATTAAGACCTTGACTGAATTAAATCTGTAATTACCGCCCTATGTCCAGAAAGCAGGATTCTCCCGGAAAGAGGCTTAGTGGGGTGTTGACTCTTGTATCAGTAGTTCTCACTACAGAGAGATAATTCTCTATTTCTGATATAATCTAGCCAGTCATTATCCTGAAAGTATGTAGCTGGGTGTGGTGGCACACTCCTCTAATCCCAGCACTGGGGAGGTAGAGGCAGGCAGATCTCTGTGAGATCAAGACCAGTCTGGTCTATACTGTAAATTCTAGGCCATCTGGGGATATAGGAAGATTCTGTATCAAAAAACAAAATCCAACCCCCCTCCCCCCATGTAATTGTATGTAAGTTTCAGGCTCTCTAATATATATGTGATGAATTTCAAAAATTGACAATTTTACATTTTGACATTGAGTGTATCTTAAAACTACCACACATGTTTGGTCATGACTCTCTTCTCTTTTGTAGTTGATAAGATAATAGTGCATTTTTTTGTCTATGAAAATTAGATTTGATAACATGTTAAATGAATTATATTTACCACAAATTGTTGAGAAACATCTCACTCAACCTTTGTAAAGTTCATGAGCTAGCTGTCATTGTTGTCACTATATCAAAGATGAGGAAAATGAGGTTTGCTAAGGCTAATGGTTTGGTTCCACAGTAACTAGAAGCAGAACTGAGACTGGACTCCAGGGTGTGCAATACCAGTTTGTGCTTTAACAATCTAATTCCTTCCTTTCACTGAGTGTATGCATTCTATTATCCATTCAACAAATATGGGGGTGTGCCTACTGAATGTCAAACACCGGGGGCGGGCGGTGGGGGGCTAAGTATGAGTATGGGGTGAGACAGGATTTCAAGTGAAACCTGGGAGACATATAAAAATAACTATATTATTAAATTATAGTAAATAATTGGGGCCTTGATAGATGGCTCACAAATGTTTGAAGTTTTTCCTTGAAGGAGGATTTTGGTTCCCAGTCCCATTAATGGTAGGGCAGTCAAAAAAAGGAAATTAGTGTAAG
>NW_008336314.1:1667014-1670917 GCF_000622305.1 Nannospalax galili | reverse complement strand
GGGGGGGGCGGAATAGGTCATGTACCTTTGAGGCTGAAGCCGCTGAGAATCTTGCAGTCACTGATTATCACAGCATATTCTTGCCTATTCTGAAGACAGGGAAGGTGTTCACTTGGGAAAAGGAAGCATATAATATTGTGAAAAGTCAACAGTAGAGTTCCTAAAATCATGGGCCCTATAGCCGGGCTGCAGAGATTCAAATCACATCTCTCCCATTGGTTTACAAATTCCTTAGAAAACTTGTTAGCTGTTTCTGTTTCTATAAGAAAATATCATATTTATCCCCCCAGTATCATGATAAGATTTTGCCATATGGATATTTTTATGGTACAGAATTCACTGTGTGTCATTTCCTGTTCTAAAATGTTTACCAAGAGTGGCACTGCTGGATTATATGGTTGAATTTTTTTGAGAAAATTTTGAACTTTTTCCTATAATGACTATACTAATTGCCACTCCTATCAACAATGCACAAGAAATTATTTTCCATTTTATTTAATTAAGTAATTAATGTGTATGTGGGGGCACACATGTGCCACATCGTGTGTGGGTATGTGTGGAGGTCCAAAGACAACTTATGAGTTGGTCCTCTCCTATTATGTGGGTCCCTGGGTTTGACTCAAGTCAAAAGTTTTGGCAGCAAACAACTTCACACACTGAGCCACCTAGCTGGCCCAAGTCCTTTTTCTGTAATCTTTACCAACCTCCACTACCTTTCATTCTTATGATAATATCCATTTAAACAAATATAAGTGGTACCTCACTGTAGTTTCAATTTTAATTTCTCTGATGATTAATGATAATGAGTACTTTTTTCACTTTTTTAAATTGAGCTTTTACCGATCAAATCCATACCACTTCCCCCATCTATGCCTCCCCCCTCCCCCTACAAAACCCTGCTGAGTACTTTTTTTTTCTTTTTTTTTTAATTAAAAGAAGCATTTCATTACAACAGCATTAACCTATTCAATAACATTTTTCTGAGCTAGGGTACATCTCTTTCAAAATTGGCTGTACATTTCTAGGTTTACAGATGAATTATTACCCTTATATAATCTTTTACTCATTATAAACTCTATAAGACATAAAATTAAATGAGGTTCCAACGTTTAACAGGGCTCTTGACATTGAGACATTTTCACATGCATTTCTAATCTCTACATACATGACTATTACTGGTCACAGTCGCCCACTTTCTGAGCTCCTCGGCATCTGAGCATGAATACAAACTCATCAGGTAGACAGCCTTCCTCTCCCACTAGAGCCTCCATACTCTGCTATCCCTGCCACTGTCCACTGTGCTGTGCTGAGTACTTTTTAAAATATAGTTGCTGCCAAATTCTATATATACCTTTGAGAAATGTGTTTTTAAGTGCTTTGTTGAAAATAAGTGGTGATATTGAGTTTCCCAATACTGTTCTTGATTTCAGAGAGGGAAAAAAGAAAACTCAGCTTTTCACTACTGAGTGTGAGGTTAGGACTTGGCACATATCTTCTGAATAAATTAAGGTGAATTTTTCCTATGCTAAATTTATTGAGATATGAAAGGATGTTACATTTTGATAAACACTTTCTCTGTGTCTACTAAGATGATCATGATTTTGTCCTTTATACTGTTAATGAGACCTATTACTTTGCTGATTTTCATTGCTAAAACTCCCTCTTTTCAAGTCACTTCCATGATATTTACCTCCACACAGCAATACTAGTGTCATTGGTATGGGTTTTATTTTTCCATATTAACCATTTTCATAGGCTGATTCTACTACCCACTCAGTGATGATTTTAGGACCAGGCTCTCCCTTGCAGAGGTTCTGATTAAGCACCTCTTTGAATCTGTGTTTATAACTTCGCGTTCTAGATCAGAAGCAATTGGTATGATCACTTGTGTCTTGTCATTTTTTAGCATCTAGTGTCTGAGTAGGTGGCCATTTCACTGACTGATGCTCACTCCTTACTTTTGGACAAGGGACTCATTAGCCAAGAAAATCACATGCAGAGCACCGAATGCCATGTTAAGGAAACTTTCTATAATAGATACTATTCCATTGTTCTAGAAAACCAGAATTAAGTTTTGAAAATAAATGAAATAAATTCCACTAAAAATACAGTATGAGATATTTGATGATACAGGATATTTTTCCAATTTATTATTGTATTTAACATTCCAAGCATACTTAGAGTTAATTCTTGAGCATACCAAAGAGAGTGAGTTGTTAGATTTAATGTGAAAAAAATGTAAACTTTAAAAATTATTGACAAATTGTCATTTAGAGGCAATAAGATCTAAGATTTAAAAATCAGAATTTGGGCTGGAGAGATGGCTCACCAGCTAAGAGCGCTGACTACCCTTGCAGAGGACCCGGGTTCAAGTCCCATTACCCACATGGTGGCTACGAACCATCCTGAACTCCAGTTCCAGGGGAATCCGAGCCCTCTTCTGACCTTCACAGCATTGCATGACATGGGTGCACTCACATACATGCAGACAATACACTCATACACATAAAAAATAATAAATAAAAATATTTAAAAAAATCAGAATTTACTAAAAGCACACGATTTTTTGAGAACTTAGCTCTTCCTATCTCTTGAAAACATGAATGATCTTTAGCACTTTGCAACGAAACACTGAGACATTCTTCTACTGTAGCAAAGCAAGAGCTTGTGTTGTGGTCATTTGATTTTCTGGGACATGATTTTCAATAGCACAGCCTACAAAATGGCACAAGAATCAGGCAGGTTCTCTCTACTTGTGCCTCAAAATAGATGGCTTGATCATTTATTACAATTCACAAGAATTTCACAACATAATGAAAATGAAAGAAAAACTTCAATAAAAGTGAAAACATGGTTTTCACATGGTAAAATGTATGATTCTTAAACTAATGGAATCCAAGAAAAACCATAATGTACATACACACAAATATTTCTCTTTGTTCTTGAAGGCTACAGTGCAGAGTCCACACATATACCAATACTCTGCTGCTCATTATTGACTGCATAGTAACCTGATTTCTCTATGTAGCAAAATGCACCCTGCATTAAGTTCTGATGTGGATTTTTAATTCTGTGCTTCTCAGCGTATATAAAACCTACCCAAATGTGACCAAATGGAAGGTATTCGGCTCAGAAACAATTTTGGGAATAGATCTCAGAAGTAGAGCACTTGCCTACCATGCAAAAGGCCCTGGGTTTGATGTCCAGCAACACACACACACACACACACACACACACACACACACACACACACAAGACGAAAGAAAAGTTAGGGAGATAGTTCAGTTGGGAAAGTGCTTGCTGCTAAGAATCAGAGTTCCATTCCAAGAAGGCACATCGAAAGCCAGGCATAGTGGTGAACACTTAATTCTGGTGCTCAGAGTCAAAGACAGGAAGATCCTTGGGGCTCTCTATCTAGCCAGCCTAGGCTAATCAGATAGTTCAGGTCCAATGAGAGTCCTTGTCTCAAAAAAAAATCAAGGCACTGTGCTTTTCAGGAACAACAACCAAGGTTGACTTCCATCTCCTCACATGTGTATGCACCCACAACCACACGCACATCCACACCTCCAGTTATGCACACATGTTCACACCTACCCACACATGCACTCTGTCTATCTGTACTCTGATGCAATGTTATTAATTTTGTGCTATTGAGCAATACATTCAAGTGGGAATAATAAATAATTTTTTACAGTTTTATGTACTTTTGCTAATATCTCAAAGCTCAATACTTTTCAGAGATTAGAATTTTAATTCCAAATATGTAATTGGTAAAATAGATGGTCACAAAAATTTTTACAAACATAACATTCTTTTAGAGTTAGCTACAATTAGAAATGTGCTATTATATTTATAAATTATGAGTTTATTAAAAATCAGTAAATGGACCCAGATGGTCAC
>NW_008336314.1:1658607-1666930 GCF_000622305.1 Nannospalax galili | reverse complement strand
GATTTATTTTAAACTTTCCACAAAGTGGGTTAACATAGACAAGACACTTCCATGCAGAGTAATTCACTGAATAGAATCTAACCTTTACCAATGTATATGGGTAGCAATGCTAGGACCAGAGAATGCAGAAATTCAGCAAAACTATCAGTTTGCATATTATAATGCCTTACAGACAACAAGTAGAATAATTTCTTTTTTGACAGCATACAACTCAAACTTGTATATTATTGTTTAATTTTATGGCCTCCACTTAAAAATTCTTACGTTGTAAATGAAAGACCCGCCGGTTTCTTCCTTCTCTAACCTCCCATTCGTTTTCCTTGTTCTTTTCATCCTAGCTTGCACTCATCTTTTAAGATTGATGAAACTAGTCCTTTACATTTGGTTCTAACCTGTATAAACGGAGAATGTGCCACTGCTCAGCCATGTGTGGAGAACCCACTTATTCCAGTTCTGTATTTAAGCAGGTCATAAAGGGATTTTGTTTGGTAGAAACCAAAGTGGTAAATGAATCATGAGGTTTAATTTAGCTCACTACAGTATCAAAAAGAAAAGAAAAGAAAACACAACAGAGTTTATTTAACCAGGAAACATTTCTGTTTGATCTAAAACTGCATAGACATGAGGTAGAAATAATGTTCTTGTTTTCCAAAGATATGTCTCACACACGTTTCACATTTTTAACCTGAGAGAGATGTGGAAGACAAGCTCACACCACCCATTCACACTGTAAATTATCCATCAACTTCAAAGTTGGTCAGATAAAAGGTACAGGCAAAGAGGATCTTGTGCTTTTTCCAACCATACAATGGTAAGCCAGAAAAGAAATTCTGCTGAATTCTTATGGGACTTATTAACTAAATACTGTTTATTTTCCCCTCACGGCTAACCTACTCGGAGCAAGTAATGAGCTCAGAGGAAATAAAGCAAATACTGAGCCCTTTCCAATCCTTCCAACAGCTCTGCCACCCACCAGTTCTTTGAATACTGTTTTCTTAATTTTGTGTTTGTTTGACCCAAGGGTTCCAACTGAACTGAGCAGTAGCTTCCAGGAGACGGTATAGGGCACGGGAAGCAGGTTTCTCTGTTTCTTGTGTGCTACTGGAAAGATCCTCAGAGACATGTTAGCTCACTAATCATTCAAACATTTAGGATTTAAGTTAAAAAGAACCTCCGTTTCACAGTCCTTGTCTGTTGCTGTTCAGAAAGATGTGCATTCGGGTAAAAAGCACGTGCTCTAAGATTCATTTATGGTATTAAATTGGTTCCCTCCATCCCGATTCCTACCTCCATCCTGCTCCAGCTCAGTGAAGGAATCCGTCCAACTTACTTCTAAAGACAGAGAAACAAAGAGGATATTATTTTGTGCAACACCATCTTTCAGGCAGGATCAAATTTAGCGCTGTTTAATAGAAATCAAAGAGTAATTTTCAGCTATCAGTAACATTCAAAATTTTTGATTTAAAAAAGTACCAACAAATAAGTACTCTGACAAATGCACAATACTTCTATTTATCATAGAGAATTATAGTGAATATAAAACTTCTGTGAATTTCAAAAATAGGGAATGTTGAGGCTGGAGAGATGGTGCAGCAGTTAAGAGTACCTGCAGTACCCACATCACAGTTCATAACTGCCTATAACTCCAGTTCCAAAGAATTTGACACCCTCTACTGGCCTCCTTGAGCAGGCCCATGCATGTGGTACACACAAATACACATAGAGAAAATTTTTTAAAAATATCAAAAAATAAGAACTAGAGAGTAGGGGAAGGAACGAAGAAAGAATGGGGTTGGTTAAGATACAACAAATGATGTACAGTATTAAGTGCCAGTTTTTTTTTTTTTTCAAGGCAGCATGTGTCCGGGATAATGCAAAAAGTTATCATCAAACATCTTCCAGCCTTCCTGTTTCTGAGGGCATTTTCACTCAATAGCAATTTAAATGGGCAATGGAGTAGCCCAATTGTGATGTTGCTACTACCAAGGGAAGGGGAATTTATTCCTACTGCAAATTGATTAGTTCTGAAGAACTAAAAGGTAATTTTGATTCCTGATTTTCATGTAAGGAAATAGACCAATATGAAAAAGCTCATCCTATAAACAGTTGTCAGAGCCATTCATATAAACAGGGTAGGGCTTTAATAATTCATTATTTTATTTTCTCAAATATTTACATAATATTAGTGAAAAAATATATTAAAGTAAGTCATTTTTATTTTTTACTGTATTAGAAAATCAAGCACCTTTGAAAGTTCTTAGATGGCATTTTAAAGTTAGACACTTTATTATAATACATTTTCTGTAGCAATAAAGTCTGAAAATGAAAATATCTTCAATTTTTTAAAGAAACTTAAACATTAAAAGATCAAGTCCACTTAAATTTCCCATACATAGGCCTTTCCACCTGGGATCATGCCTGTGGAAAGAAATCTTAAACATTAAGTCAAGTTATAACAATTAGAAAATGGCAAGATGCTAATAGTGATTTTTGCCAAGGGGTAAAATGACGGACATTTAAAACACTTTAAAAATTATTTTCCATGTTTTCTACATTAAGCACATGTTACCTCTATCATTTAAAATAAGCTTTGTGTGTGTGTATGATGTATATGTGTGTACATGTTCCTGTGTGGATTTGGGCAGTATGAATATATGTGCATATGCAAGTGGAGGTCAAAAGTTGGCACTAGGTATTTTTTCAATCACTATTCACTTAATTCTTTAAATCAGTATCTAAAAATTTATATGTATGAGTGTTTTGCCTGCATGTGCATATGTATACCCATGTTGTGCAATGCCTGTGGAAGCCAGAGAGGGCATCAGATTCCCTGGAGCTGGAGTTATGGATGGTTGTTTGTTGCCGTGTGTGTTGGGAAATGAGCTGGCTTTACATGGGCTCCATGGATTCAAACTCAGGTCCTCATCCACGTTCATCACTGCCATCTCCCCAGGGTAGACATAACAATTCTATTACAGACAGTACAGCTTTTTAATTTATATGTATAAAATTACATATTACAAGACTGAAAGAGGCAGTTTCTTATATTACTGAATCTGGGAGTCATGAACATAGGGCTCAGACAAATAAGTTGTTCAAGGTAACACAGTTCATAAGTGGCTGAATCTGAATCAGTATTCAAATTATTCCAGTCTTGCAAGTTCTTTTCCTATCATGTCACTCTGGGTTACTGTTGAGGATGCCATCATATACTTACATCATTCCTGGGGTTTATTTATGCTGCAGTTAACATCGAATTGTTCGGTTCACACTACATACCATATTCTGTCTTAGGTGCTTTACAAATATTAACTAGTACATACCAGTATCATCATCCCATTTTACACATAAGGAAACTGAGGTCACATAACTTGGCTCACCGATCATACAGTTAGCTGTAATTTGAGGACACAGGCAGACTGACTTCTGAGTCTGTCTGTTGGACCACCACATTAAGTGACACACTTTTTTGTCTCCATCTGTTATGATAACACCAGAGAGTTACTCTCATTTAGAACTGGGTAATTTATAAAAGAAATCATAAAGATTAAAAAAAAAACAGTTTAATCATCAGACTCTAGCGCTGAAGACACTGCACACATTGGTCGAAGGACATGAAGAAATCAAGTCAGTACTGACCATGAAACTTCCTTGCTGCTAGGTAGTTTTCATAGTACTAGAAGGTTCTATTTAGGTTCTGGGGGTGGAGGGAAGTCATTGACAGCCTTATTCAGCTGTGAACTCTGTGAACTGCAATAATGGCTGGTGTGGCAAGATATGCCCATGGCGCAATAGTGTCTCAAATATCATGGGGGTAAGCAACTGCTTTCTGAGTAGATTTAAAGCCTATGCCACAGGAAGAAACATATGCCTGGTACTGAAAATCTGGCCAAGAATCCATGGTTGGAGAGCTCACAGGCCACAGAGGTGAACCTACTATGATTATTTTGATAAATGGACACAGTATCAAACTTCCCTCTAAATTTGTATGTCTCTATACTCACAGATCAGTGCTGCTGTCAGACCTCATCAGAGACTTTTCTTTGTGCAGTAGATGGTGGTTAATGCCAGCAAAACTGGTCAAAGGGCAGAGAACAAGTGACTGTGGAGCACTCAGCCACAAATGGAACACCTGTATCACAATCCCTCTCCAAGCTCAGGAACCGTCATGGAAGTGCTATCAGAAAGATGGTTAAGGTCTAGGGTCATGGAGGATGAGAGTCAAACAGTGTCTTCTGGTCACAACACTACTAACATTAATTCATAGCAGCTGTACTTTCCTGCATAAGATCTGCACAAAATCAAGCCAGTTAACATTCTAGAATGCAGTCTGAAGGCGTTCATTAGTCCCCACTCTTAATTGAGGAGTTGTTGACAGTTTATGGCTTTGGGGAGGGAGAATCAGTTTTCTAAGGATATAGTTCTTGATGGGTCAACAAATCTGCAGTGCATGGCTCTACACCCAGAAATATATGGACAGCACAAATTGGAGTGATGGGTTATTAAATTAAAAAGAAGAAGGGTACACAAAGTTTGGGGATAGGGTGGTGGGGTGGGAGGAGTTAGAGGAAGAGTTGGGCATAAATATGATAAAATATATTGTATGATATTCTCAAAGAATTAATAAAATTAATTTCTTAAAAAATGCATAAAATTGGGAGATAAAAGTGATGGAGAGGTAGGAGAGGAATGGGAGAGGATGGGTGTGGGGGTAGACTTGATGAAAATATATGCTGCATGCAATTATGAAACTATAAAAGTCTGAAAAAAAGTAAAACACACACAAAGAGATTATAAGGGTCGAATAGAACAGCATCATTCAAGAGATTGCTTTGCATGTGTATTCCTGATCATTAGAGCCACATTTGGGTAAATTCATTCCATCCCAAGCCTTAGTACATGTTTGTCCCACTCCCAGACAAGGACTCTGAGATTCATGGAAAATGCTGGAAGCAGAAGTGCAAGTGTGCCATTCACTAGACTATTTGCCCAAGGATAATTTATTTGGTCTCTAGCATTGTCTGCCGATTAAACTGTGGCTTACAACATTTCAGGAAGCAAATTCAAAATGTGCTACTTGTACTATGGTAGAACTTTCCATTTCAAGGCAGTAGATTCCAGCAGGAGAAGCAAAGCCCTTCTTATGAGGTTACCATAAAACACAAAACAAAAACACACTGTGGAGCATGGCCCTTTCATGGTGCATGTGCATTTCATCTGGGTTGCTGAGCAATGTAAGGCCTTGGCAGAGGCTCCATTCACACATGAAAAACAGGAGAAAGAGTGTCTAAGAATAAGAAAAAGGCAGGCAGAAAGAATATTCTCTTTTTCCTATTTTAACTTGTGGTAAAGTACACTTAACATAAATTTATCATTGTAACCATTTTAATCATGCCATTCAGTTGTAACAAGTAAGTTCAGGCTCTTATGCATCATCACCACCATTCACCTCTGGAGTCATTTCATCATTCTAGAGTGATGCTCCGCACCCATCAAAAACAAATCCTCCTTCTTGTCTCCCCAGTCCTTGGCAGACAACATATTATTAAGACAACTTCTCAACTTTGTAGTTTACTATTCAAGGTACTGTACATAAGTGAAATCATATACAAATTATCTTTTTGTGACTCACTTATTTCACACAGCATAATCTCTTCAAGCTCATCTGTGTTGTAGCATATACCAGAATTTCCTTCCTTTCTAAGGATAAAATTCCATAACATGTGCATTGTAAATTCTATTCATCTATGGGTCAGTCAGCTCTTGGATTGTTTCCACCTTGCATCTGCGCAAGGAATGGTGCAATGAGCATAGTGACTATCTAAGCCCCTGTATTTACTTATTTGGGGGACATGCCCTAAAGTAGAATTGCCAGAGTGTATAATAACTATATATAATGAATAAACTGCCATACTGTTTCCTACAGAGCCTACACTGCTTTACTACAGAGATTTTTACAATAGAAGAAAATTAATGACTTCAGTTTCTATGTCCTTTCTCCAGTTCCTCATAAAGGCCAAGTGCCCAGTAGAGGCTGGTGGGTCTTAGTCATGTGATTGTTTACTATGTTAGTTGTTGTCTAAATCCAACCCAGTCTACAGTCTATTTCCTCTTACCTTAGTAAGCCACCATGCCATGAATTCTGCTGAACCATAGGACCTGAATCACAATTGAAATCCTAGCTTTAAAATGTCTTGATAGAATCATGTAGGAATTGCTCACACTGGAGTGACATTAATCGGGAAGTAAAAGTAGCCTTATTTAGATTACATTGATTATCATTGTAACGTCTAACATACTTTATTGTTTCATGGCAGAGATGAAAATGTTACTCATAGAAAGCATGGTGAGCACCAGCATCACATCATTCTATTACATTTCATGAATTGGATTTTAAGTGGATATATATAATATATGTATATATATATATACATATATATATAAAATTACTAGTAAACACAATGTGTTTTAAACCTGAATTATTCATATTATCACACTCAATGACTTTAGCTATGTCCACATGAATTAATTTGTTTCCTTTCATTTTATATATTTAATAAGCAAATTATATTCCAAGTATGCAAGGAAAAACCAGTATCCTCTGCTATAAGTAATAGATAATAGAAAACAAGTTAACCTTTGTGTCACCTAAAATTATTTCACCTCTCATCAGTAGAAATTCTAGATTAGCCTAATTGCTATAAGAATGTGAATGGAGTAATCTCTTCAAAAATGGCTCACTGATGATTCTTTTGAGAAGAGAATTAAAAGTAAGGACTACAGGGTTATAGCTCAGAATCAGTTCTTGACCAGCATGTCCTAAGGCTCTAAGTTTGATCTCAGAATTGAAAAAAAAATTCAACGTAGAGTTTGAAACTCTTGCTAGAGTAAAAAGACAGGAGAAGGAAATTAAAGGAGTACTAATTGGAAAAGAAGAGGTCAAACTACCACTTTTTGCAGATGATATGATACTATACCTAAGAGACCCCAAAAATTCCACCACAAGACTCCTAGAACTGATCAACACTTTCAGTATAGAGTCAGATTATAAAATCAATCTACAAAAATCAGTAGCCTTTCTATATACCAATAACAAGCAATTGGAGAAAGAGTACCAGAAAATGTTCCCATTCACAATTGCTGCCAAAATTAAAATATCTTGGAATAAATCTGACCACAGACACCAAAGATCTCTTCAATGAAAATTTTAAATCATTAAAGAAAGAGATTGAGGAAGACACCAGGAGATGGAAAGACCTCCCACAGATCCCTGTCATGGATTGGAAGAATTAATACTGTGAAAATGACCATCCTACCAAAAGCAGTATACAGATTCAGTGCAATCCCAATCAAAATCCCCATGACATACTTCACAAAATTAGAAAGAAACCATCTTTAAATTCATATGGAAGCAAAAAAGACCCTGGATAGCCAAAGCAACCCTGAGCACAAAGAGCAACTCTGGAGGCATTACTATACCAGATCTCAAAGTATACTATAGAGCTAAAGTCATAAAAACAGCATAGTACTGGCACAAAAATAGACACATAGATCATCATTGAATATCACTGAAGATCCAAACCCTAGTACACACAATTTCAGCCACCTGATATTTGACAAAAGTGCCAAGAACACACAATGGAGGAAAGACAGCATCGTCAACAAATAGTGCTGGCAAAACTGGATCTCCACCTGCAGAAGAATGACATTAGATCCTTATCTTTCATCTTGCACAAAAGTCAACTCCACATGGATCAAAGACCTCAATGTGAAACTGGAAATCCTGAAACTGTTAGAAGAAAACATCGGCAGTAACCTACAAGATATAAGTGTAGGAAAGAATTTTCTAAATCAGAGAGAAGTTGCTCAGGAATCAAGGTCAACAATCAACAAGTGGGACCTCATTAAACTAAAACGTTTCTGTACAGCAAAAGAAAAAATCAAAAAAGTGAAGAGAAAACCCACAGCATGGGAAAAATATCTTCACCAGTGACACATCCGACAGAGGTTTAACATCCAGAATATATAAAGAACTCAAAAAACAAATCGAGAAACCAAACAACCCAATGAAAAGATGGGCTAAAGCTGGGCGTGGTGATGCATGCCTTTAATCCCAGCACTTGGGAAGCAGAGGCAGGCAGATCTCTATGAGTTCAAGGCCAGCCTGGTCTACATAGTGAGTTCCAGGACAGTTGGGAGACCCCGTTCAAAAAAAACCAAAAAAAAAAAAAAAAAAGAAAAGAAAAGAAAAGAAAAGAAAAGAAAAGATGGGGTAAAGATCTAAGAAGAGTTCTCAAAGGAAGAAAGATAGCTAAGAAACATT
>NW_008336314.1:1657916-1658226 GCF_000622305.1 Nannospalax galili | reverse complement strand
GTCCTGGCCCCGCCCTCACCTCTCTCTGCTTCCCTCGACCTGCACCACCGATTAACTCTCCTAGCCTGCACCACTATCCTCAGGCCTCTTGGGGTAAGTCTATAGTGCAGCCTTCCACACCTGGACTCCCTAAGCTACATTCACCCTTCCATCCCCTCCACCGTTCTATACTCCTAGTATGGGCCCTGCGCCATTCCTAGTCTTGGGGCCCCAGACACCTGGGGAACCAATACTGCTTCCTGACCCTTCTTACCCAGACCAACTCAGTGCCTTTATTGGGCCCCAGGAGCACTGCTTCTGGTCCTGGCCC
>NW_008336314.1:1653768-1654911 GCF_000622305.1 Nannospalax galili | reverse complement strand
TCTGAAAGCTGAAAGAACACAAATAAATGACTTAACACGGCAACTCAACACACTTGAAAAGCAACAGCAAACAAAACCCAAACCCTGGAGACAAGAAGAAATAACAAAAATCAGGGCAGAAATCAGTGATCAAAGAAAAAAGAAAACAATACAAAGAACCAACAATCCCAAGAGCTGGTTCTTTGAAAAGATAAAGAGCACCTCCAAATCAACAAAATCAGAGATGAAAGGGGAAACATCACAACAGACACCAGAAAGATACAGAACATTATAAGGGAATACTTCAAAAACCTATATGCTACCAAATTGAAAATCTAAAAGAAATGGATTCATATCTAAAGGCGTGGGAACCACCAAAACTAAACCAAAAAGAGATTAACAGCTTAAACAGGCCCATATCACAAAAAAGAAATTGAAACAGTAATACAAAACCTCCCGACCCAAAAAGCCCAGGACCATATCGATTTACAGCAGAATTCTATTAGACATTTAAAGAAGATCTGCATACAATAATACTTAATTTATTCAAAAAGAGAGAAACGGAGGGAGAACTTCAAAATTCCTTCTATGAAGGCAGCATCACTTGTCAGGAGCCATGCTTGACATAAGCATAGGAAAAAAGAAGAGTGCCACTTTAAGAGCTTCTGAGCTCTCTGCTTCAGTGGTTTGAGCTGACAGGCTGTGCCTCCATGATAAATCAGGTCTTCTAGAAAGTTAGTTTCGGTTCGGTCTTCGGGCACCAGATTTGGTGAGGTAATGCAGCAACATGCTGGGTCCATAGTTACTTTCTGTTAGTAGAATATCCATGGTGATTCCTTGGTTACCCCAAATCTGATTCCTATATAAGATCTGTGTTCCTCACAACAAAAAGCCATTCTGTGATTGCTCAGCTGACTGCTGAGAATTAAACTTTTTCTAATAAAATCAAGACCTTTGTCTTGACTCTTCTCTTGTTGAAGCTCCAAGCCTGGTTGGCTTGGGGGGCTTTCAACAAACACTCTAATACCAAAACCAGGTAAAGATAAACCAAAAAGAAAACTATACACTCATATACTTAATGAACATAGATGCAAAAAATATTTTTAGTTATGTAACATTTATTCTTTAAGCCATCAGCGTGATTAAAAAGCATGAGGATTGTTT
>NW_008336314.1:1650999-1651553 GCF_000622305.1 Nannospalax galili | reverse complement strand
AAGGGAAGTATAACCAAAGATTAAAGGGGCCAATATAATTTCATAAGAGCATACATATATATAACTAAAAGTTACTTGACAAATAGCAAAGCCCGACAGGCGATACTGTCAGTCGAGATGTTGGCCAGGATAGATGGAGGCTCTTCCAGACAGTAACCCAACATACTACAGGAAAAATGAACAGCAGACCCCAATTCTATCCAAAGGAATACTGACTATGTATTGCCATAGATGAGGAACAGCTGATCCTCCTGGAACAGGGACCTCTGGCTGACTAGATTTACCAGAAGGGCAGATAGAGGGGAATGGCTGGGGTTGCCAACGACACAGCAGACAGCAGCAGAGATATCAAAGTATAAGGGCTCTAGTGGGGGGAAGGAGTCTATGGGAGTATGCTACCTGGGAAGTGGGTCTATGAAAAAAAAAATTCTTCAAAGCACAATAATTTGCTCCTAAATAACTAGTAGATGTGAAAAACATTACCATTGAAACCTACCTGATGACTTTATATCCATGCTCAGATGCCAAGGAGCTCAGAAATTAACTGACTGTCA
>NW_008336314.1:1646950-1650259 GCF_000622305.1 Nannospalax galili | reverse complement strand
TAAAAATGAACCTACCATATGACCCGGTTATACCACTCCTTGGCATATACCCAAAGGACTCATCCTATTAAAGAGACACTTGTACAACCATGTTTGTTGCTGCTCTTTTCACAGTAGCTAAGAGATGGAAGCAACCTAAGTGCCCCTTGACTGACGAGTGGTTAAAATGTGGTATATTTACACAATGGAGTTCTACTCAGCAGCAAAGAAAGATGAAATAATGAAATTTGCAGGTAAATGGATAGATCTAGAAACTGTTATACTGAACAAAGTAACACAGATTCAGAAAAACAAATGACCAGTGTTCTCCATCTAATAAGATGATGCTATACAGCTGTCCCTTCTGCATGAAAAACTCCCATCATCCCAAATTCAGTTGAGCCTGATCACTAAACATCGTCACAATTGGGCTTTTTTGATGGTGGTGCTCATTCATTAAAAGAGGGCCAAGCAGGGTCATTGGACCCTCACTGGATTATCTAGCTACTCTTCCCAGCCAAGTGTATGTAATTTGGTTCTAATCACACATGGCCTTATGGATTTGGGGAGGTCTAAAATATACAATCTGGGGACGGCTAGGAAGAGAAGCCATGACCCATGTTGGGTAAAGGCTTTGAGTGTGCATACCCTCAGGTCATACATTCACCTCAGCAACCCCTCAGTTATCTCAGTAACTAAGCTCAATAAATTCATTGGTTGCCCAGTAAAACTTTAATAACATTGGCTTGACTCTAGAACCTTAAAGAGGAATAAGCATTGCTTAGCATCCCCAGGAAAAGAAGTCTCACAACAGCAGGAAAATTTATTTGTTAATGCTATTATGTCTCATAATTATTTTTTAAAAAAGAAAATCAGGACGTAAAAGGTGTTAAAAGGATGTGGGAATGGTGATATTTTCTAAAATAGAAAAAAAATGAGAAATCCTAAGCAAGTGATGAAGGTCTGTGTAGGTCTGTTATGATATGTAAAGGATGAGACAAAAATAATACACACATAATCTTAAAATTTCTATGGTCATAGTATGGTCAACTCGTTTAAAGAACAAAGTATATATCTAGTCAAAGTTTATGTCAGAATATTTGGTTTTTTATGCAAGCCATATCTACAAAGCACATGATAATTAAAAGTACCAGACCGGTGGAACTAACCTTATTGGATGTTTAACAGTCATAGTTTGAGACCAATGTTAATGTGGTCAGAGGGTCTTAAAGGATAGTTTTTGCTCCTTGCCCTCCAAGGTCGACTAAGTTCCACGGGACTATGGAACATCTCTCAAAATGTCATGTAACTGTGGTGAGTCAATTTTCCTCTTGTTCAGGGAGGACATGGAGACCCCATGAGATGGACTTGAACCAGTGTCTAATCTACAGAGAGGAGAGTCAACTCAGAGGAAACATGTCATTCATGCTTCCAAGTGAAGCCAGACATAGTTGAGCAGGACCTTTGACTTAACTTCACATAGATGGAACTGGTAAAAGGAAGGAGCCAGGAACTCCTCCCAAACCCATGTGACCCCTGAGGAACAGATCCTGAAATCACCTTAAGTGTAAAAATAAATTGATTTATTTGGGCCAACTGTATGGTCTTAAACATCCAAAATAAAAGTATAATCAAAGAGTAAAGTCATCAGTATATTTCTTTAAGAGTTCAAGGGATTACACTTCCCAGACATTAGGCTTAAGTCTAAATAAAAAATTTAGACAATTATTTCTCATTGATGAATTTGTTCCTAACCAGAATGCGCTGCTCAGATGTAAGACTTCAAATCTTGGTCTCCAATACTGTAGTGTCCACCTGTAACTAAGGGAGACAACCAGCTATTTTTCTAAAATGATGGATACATTTGTTTTCTGCCCCATCTTGAAGCCTCTGAGAGGGAACTGACACTGATTCTAACCATTCCAACATCTATCAATATACCTGAAAGCAAAGCCAGGTGTGGTGGCACACACCTTTAATCCCAGCATTTGGGTGGCAGAGGCAGGTGGATCTCTGAGTTCAAGGCCAGTCTGGTCTACATAGTGAGTTCCAGGACAGCTGGGGCTACAGGGAGACCCTGTCTCAAAAAGACCAAAAACCAAAACCAAAAAACAAAAAACCTGAAAGCAAATCCTGAATCCATCACTCTAGAGTCCAGCCTCAGAAGACAGAAAAAAAAAAAAAAAAATGAGGAGGAACCCAAGAGATGCTTTTGGAAGCCCTTGTCAAGAAATTCCAGTGGACTTTGATATGTACATTTGAGAATTGCCCTATTCTGACTTTTTTCTAGATCTCTGTCTAGAACTTGTAATGCTAATTACTCTAGCCTTTACTTCTCCTTCACATCTATTCACTATCCAAAGACTTTCTTTTCCCCTTAGAGATAAGAGTTATGCAATTTAGGAGTCTTTTAGGTAGACACACTGAAGGAGTACTCCAATTGCCTCACCCTGTTCAGCATGGAAGAAGCCAGAGTGGGTTGCATCCCTATTCCCTATTGACAATTTGGGTAACCTCGTCAGAGGATGGTGTGATAGGATAGGAAGTAGGAATTGGCTAGGCAGTTAGGGTAAAAAGACCTCCCCACAAAGTAGCCATTTTCTTCGCTAGAACTCAAAAAGTCCTTGGGCCTCTTAGCAACATGCTCTGTTCCAAAGGGCAAAAAATTCGAAAGTATATGTAGGAGGGAGGCTCGAGAGTATTGGCCAGGCCCCAGACCTGGAGGCTTTTCTGCAGGCATGCCACTCTTCTGCAGTTTACTTCCTCAAACTGCTAACCTGATATCTGCTACCCAGGCCAGAGACTGATGACGGGGCGGCCGCACCAGGGATCTTCAGACAACTGGGCTTGCGGGACCAATGGGGGAGGAGTAAGGGGTATAAAGGAAAGCCCTTTGTATGCAATAAACGAGCTTGCTTGCTTACTGCCCAGTGAATCTCCCGAAGTCTGCACAGTTGATTTTGCGCCTACTCTCCCCCTACCCCAACAGAGAGTCCTCAAGCAGCTAGCCCACTAACACAGGCAACAACAACAGTATATGGGAGCTTTTATCTAATCCTTAAAAGATTTTAGAGTTACCTCTTCAGAGGGGGAATGTTAGAGTAGCCAAAAGACCCATAAAAATAAATAAATCAAAAAAGAAGAAAGAGTACATGAAGTTATCAGAAAAAAGTGATGGGAAGATATGGAAGGAGTTGGAGGGGCGGGAGTGGACATGGATTTGATCAAAACAAATTATAGGCATGTACGTAAATCTCAATAAATTATTTATTAAAAACAAAAACATTCTCAACAAGATACTTGCAAACCACATCAAAAAGATCATCCAAT
>NW_008336314.1:1643197-1646320 GCF_000622305.1 Nannospalax galili | reverse complement strand
GAGGAAGACATCAGAAGATGGAAGGACCTCCCATGCTCATGGATTGGAAGAATTAATATTGTGAAAATGACCATCCTACCAAAATCTGGTTATAGATTCAATGCAATGCCAATCAAAATCCCCATGAAATTTTCCACAGAATTGGAAAAAAACATCATAAGATTCATATGGAAGCACAAAAGACCTCAGATAGCCAAAACAACCCTGAGCACTAAGAGCAATGCTGGGGGGATTACTATACCAGATTTTAAGCTGTATTACAGAACTATAGTCATAAAAACAAAATGGTACTGGCACAAAAATAGACCCATATATCAGTGGAACAAAATTGAAGGCCCAAATATGAGTAAATGCAGTTTCAGCCACCTGATATTTGACAAAGGGGCCAAGAATATCCAGTGGAGTAAAGACAGCATGTTCAGCAAATGGTGCTGCAAAACTGGATCTCCACCTGTAGAAGAATGAAACTAAACCTTTATCTTTTGCCTTGTACAAAAGTCAACTCCAAATGGATCAAAGACCTCAATGTGAAACTGGAAACCCTGAAACTATTAGAAGAAAATATTGGCAGTAACTTACGTTATAGGTGTAGGAAAGGATTTTCTAAACTGGACATCAATTGCTCAGGAAACAAGGTCAAGAATCAACAAACAGGACCTCCTCAAACTACAAAGCTCTGCACATCAAAAGAAACAACCAAGGAAGTGAAGAGAAAACCCACAGAGTGGGAGAAAATCTTCACCAGCAAAACAACTGCCAGAGGTTTAACATCCAGTATATGTAATGAACTCAAAAAACAAAGAATCAAGAAAGGAAGGAACCCAATTATAAGATGAGCTAAGGAGCTGAACAGAGAGTTCTCAAAAGAAGAAGTAAAGATGGCTATGAAACATCTTAAAAGATGTTCAACATCACTAACAATTAGGGAAATGCAAATTAAAACCACTTTAAGATTTCACCTCACCCCAGTCAGGGTGGCTAAGAGCAAGAGAAAAAATGAAACCAAATGTTGGAGTGGATGTGGGGAAAGGGGAACACTCATCCACTGCTGGTGGGCTGCAAACTGGTTCAACCCCTATGGAAAGCAGTGTGAAGAACTCTTTAAAAACTACAAATGAACCTACCATTTGACCCAGTTATACCACTCCTTGGCATATACCCAAAGAACTCATCCTATTGCAGAGACACTTGTACACCCATGTTTGTTGCTGCTTTTTTCACAGTACCTAAGAGATGGAAGCAACATAAGTGTCCCTCAGCTGATGAGCAGATAATGAAAATGTGGTTCATTTATATGATGGAGTTTTACTCAGCAGTAAAGAAAGATGAAATCATGAAATTTGCAGGTAAATGGATGGAACTAGAAAGAGTTATAGTAAGTGAAGTAACACAGACTCAGAAAAAAAATCAACATATGTTCTCCCTAATATGTAGATCCAGAACCAAACTCTGACAAGTGAGTATGTATCCAGACATAACTACAGGAACCAGGATAATGGAAAGGAAACAGGGAGGTAAAGGAAATGAAAGGACCTGAAAGAGAACAGTAGGAAACAGGCCTTATTAAGGGAGATATAGATAAAAAAAATTGAGTTAGTTTAAGGGAGGGGGGAGGGAAGGGTATACAAGGAACCTAGGGGATAAAGGGAAAGAAGGAGCTCAAGAGAGGTAGGACTGTAGGAGAAGGGTATTATTAAGGGAGAAAGGGGAAAAATGGGAGCACCTTAATTGGGGAAACCATGATGGAGGGGTGAGACAATGCAAGAGATAAATAATGCCTAGCTAGTTTTAAAACCAGAAGGAACCATATTAGTCCTACAACCTACTGACAAATTATATGTAGCAGATCAAGAAATATATGTCTGGGTAAGGTTTATTATCTGAGAACAATTGGTCTTTGCCCACGATTTATCTACATGACACAGTAATTGAAAGTAATAGACTGGTGGAACTAACCTTCTTGGATGTTTAACAGACATACTTTGAGGCCTATAATAATTTGGTCAGAGGGACATAAAGGACAGTTTTTGCTCCTTGCCCTCCTAGGGCAACTAGTTCCAGATGACTATGAGCATCTCTCAAAATGTCCTGTAATTGTGGTTGGTCACCTGTCCTCATGATCAAGGAGGTTGAGGAGTCCCCACCAGATGGACTTGAACCAGTGTCCACTCTACAAAGGGGAGGGTCAACACAGAGGAATCATTTCCTCAATGCTTCCAGGCTAAGTCCACCATGGTTGAGCAGGACCTTTGACTGATCTTCACACAGGCAGAACTGGTAAAAGAAAGGAGCCAGGGGCTCCTCCCAAACCCATGTGACCCCTGAGTAACAGATCCTCAAACGACCTTAAGAGTAAAAATAAATTGGTTTATCTGGGCCAACTGTATGGCCTTAAACACCCAAAAGGAAAGTATAACCAATGGTTAAAGGGGCCAATATAATTTCTTAAAGAGTCCATATGCATAGGTAAAGGCTACATAACAAGCAACAATGCCAGATAGGAGATACCTTCTTTTGAGTTGTTGGCCAGGGTGGCCAAAGGGATTCCCAGATAGTAATCCAGCATAGAACTGAAAATTGAACAGCAGACCCTAATCTTATCCAAAGGAATATTGACAACTGAATACCACTAGATGAGGAACAGCTGACCCTCCTAAAACAAAGACCTCTAGATAGGCTGACTAGATTCACCAGAAGGGCAAGTAGTGAGGAATGGCTGGGCATGCCGACAACACAGCAGACAGTAGCAGGGATATCAGAGTATAAGGGCTCTAGTGAGGGGAGGGAGGCTATGGGAGCAAGCCATCTGGGAAGTGTGTGTATAGATAGATATATAAGATGGTTTGTGATGTTCTGTGTGATACACACACACACACACAAAATCAACATATTAAAAAATGTATTATATTTGAGGAGGAAGCATGGAAATTTACATCATGCTAATTAGTTGAGGTGATAAACATTACCATTGAAATCTACCCGATGACTTTATAGACATACACAGGTGCCAAGGATCCAAGTGCAACCAATTATGACTAGTAATAATCAGATGCATACAGATTACAAATGCATGGGCCAACATCTCAGTGTTAGTAGCAAAAACAATGAGTCTTTCAGCAAAGG
>NW_008336314.1:1629611-1643048 GCF_000622305.1 Nannospalax galili | reverse complement strand
AATGTAGCTGAGATACACACAAAAAAATCAACAAATTAAAAAGAGGAGGAAGCATAAAAATTTATGTCATGTTAATTAGTAGAGGTGATAAACATTACCATTGAAATCTACCTGATGACTCTATAGACATACACAGGCACCAAGGATCCAAGTGCAACCGATTATGACTAGTAATAATCAGATGCATACAGATTAGAGATGCAAGCGGCAACATCTCAGTGTTAGAAGCAAAAACAATGAGTCTGTCTGCAAGGAACAACATAGTCTAAAATGAAATGGAGATCTTTTTTAAAGGTTAAAACCTCATTTAATTTTATGTGTTATAGGGTTTGTACTAAGTACAATATTGTATAACTGTAATAATTCATCTATAAACCTAAAAATTCACAGCATATTTTAAAATGAACTGGAGAGCTCATTCAATTTTATGTCTTATAGGGTTTATAGTGAGTTCAATAATGTATACCTTTATTAATTCAACCCTGTGAACCTAAAAATTTACAGCCAATTTTTATAGAGATGCGTCTTTGCTCTGGAAACTGTTATTAAATGTGTCAATGGTAATGAAATTCTTCTTCTAAGTATGTGGTTATTAAATAAATAATTAAAAACAAAAACAAAAAACCCAAAAAGACAAAGAAGCTTACAGGAAGACAGCATTGTTATTAAAATGCTACCTCTGTGATCTTATTTTTCCTTTTTTGACAGTGTCTTGTTGTGTAGCTTAGGTACTTGGGTTGGCCCTCAATGTCCAAGAACCTGAGTGGCCTTGAACTAACAATTTTCTTGCCTCAGCTTTCCAAGTACTGGGATTACAGGTTTGTGCCACGATGCCTGACAGCAATGATTTTTTTTTATGTTATGAATAATTTTATTTTTATTTTCCTAAAATGGAAACTGATGATTTATATGAACGTTATGTATCTATATATGTAGGAACAGGTGTGCGTATATGTATGTATAATATTTAGCTGGTAGAGACAATGAGTAAAATTAAAAAGAAATGTGACAAATTCAAACATCGAAATTGTGGTGTTTTGAATGAGCATGTCCTCCATAGGTTCCAAATATTTGAATACTTGGAGTTGGTGGCACTATTTTGGGAGGTGTAGGAGGTGTGGCATTGTTGGGGAAGTCAGTCACTGGGGTGGGCTTTGAGAGTTCATAGCCTGGTCCCCATTTCTGGCCTGTCTTTCTCTGCTTCCTGTGCCTGTCTGAAGATGTGAGCGCTGTTTGTTCTCCAGCTGCCATAGCCACCTCCGCCAATATCGACACTTACCCTCTGGAACCATAAGAATAAATTTTTCCTTTATAAGTTGACTTGGTCGTGGCAATTTATTACAAGAAGACATCCATCACAATCTGATGCTAGAGACTGGGGCAATGCGTCCTAGCGTCTGATCCATCCTCAGGTGTACTGAGAGAAAACCAGGGTGATTGATGAAGGAAGAACAGACGTTTGTGGTTATAGGGGGAAAGGCAAATATGAATCAAAGCCACGGCAGGCACCCAGCATAGGCATCTTCTGACAGGCTCCCCTGTTTAATTAACTGATGAAATGTACAAATGGAGGGTGCACTAAGTACAGGACAATGTATAAGGAAAAAAAAACAATTCAGGTACTGAAAAATCACTGTTTATACCCAGTGTTTTCAAAAATGTAGAAGAGACAGATCTAGAAGCCAGAATTGCCTTACAAATCAAGGCCATACAAAGGCTGAGTGCACAGAGCTATGGAACTATGTGGACACCTGGAAAGGAGGTAAGAGTGTCGGTGGAGAAGAAACTGAGGAAATTTCTGGCATGAAATGAATGAATATTGACAAGTGGGGTTTTGTATTGAAAGATTCTGTTTGCAGAAGACGTCAAACACTTTCTTTGCCTGGACTTAGGAGAAGAGATGCAACCCGGAACTAGGAGCCAAATTACAAGAGGCCGATATTGGAAGAGTGGACAGTTGAGTAGGTTACCAAGGAGGGAAGGCGAGCTCAGCGGCAGTCACAGAGTCCCGAGGGTTCCCGTGGTGCCAGAGCTCATACTCTGCTCAAGCCTGGCCTCTTCTTAGCTTTCTGACTTCCTGACATCCCTCTCCAGCTGGCTATTTCCGGGGCTGCTGCAGACTCCTCCCTTCACATCCCCTTCGCAGCTGTGGTTTGGCACTTTGCAAGAGCCCCACTGCCCAAAGCTCCCCCTGGGCTAGTCTCCAGAGAGCAACAGCCTGACTGTTTCCACTACTGAATTTACCCACAGAGACAGGCGGAGGCAGCTTTTTTTAGATGGCCAAAGCAAATTGGCCCTCATGAATGACTTGGAGCCGTGTGGTAATAATCTGATCTGGTGTCTGGGACACCCAAGAGGACAGCACAAGCTGTAAGCAGCTTAGAACTTTTCCCTGCTGCATCAGAGATACTGCTGGCTTAAGATATGGAAGCATTTGAAGGCTGAGTGCAAACTCCTCCTCATACATGGTGTTTGGCTGTGGCCAGAGGGAGTTGTCAAATTGAAATTGTTCAACAGTTGTTTTTTTCCAGAGCCAAGAAAGTGACTATGATTCTTTATATCCCAGTGGCGTTAAAGCAAAGAGCTGCAAACTGTGGCCTGCAAACCAAACACATCTTGCAGACTGTTTTCATTCACCCTCTAAGTGCAACATAGTTTCTTCATTTTTAGATAGTTGAATCAAAAGAATACTTTGTGACACATGGAAATGATATGAAATTCAAAATTCAATACCCAGGAATAAAGTTTTATTGGAATGCTGCCACACCCAGTCACTTACGCACTGTCTCTGACTGCTTGCAAGCTTCAAATGCAGAGCTAAGTAGTTGCAGCTGAGACTTGCAAAGTTGAAAATATTTACTATCTGGCCCTTTACAAGCAGTCAGTTTTCCAACTCCTGTGCTAACACAGTGGCCGAGACAAGGAAAGAGAAGTGGATAGGAACTTTAAAAATGAGGACAGATATTTATTTTTCTGACCCTGCATGGTTAAATGTGATGATAATCTCTATCACACCGAAGGTAATCTCTATCACACTGTATCTGAAACTTGGCATTGATTTAGAATAACAATAAAATTTCCTTTATTCTTACTATGTGTTTAATACTTCCATCTTATCAGTGTACACACACACACACACACACACACACATACACACATATCATGGTCAGATCCCTCATGCATCCAGAACTAAGCAATGTGCTTGTGTTCACTGAAGCTTGATGGTAGAAGAAAAAATTAGGAGTGATGAATAACAGACTTCCCCATGATGGACCCCAAAGGAGTATTAATAAAAATAATTTTATGGAAATATATTCAATGTACAACACGGGTGCACTTACCTACATGCAGGCAATACATGCATACACATTTATATATATATATATATATATGCCTATCCAGTAAAGAGTCAAGTTTGTGTGCCCAGATGTCCATCAGTGTGAGTTCAAACGCTGGAGGCTGGTCAGTCTATCTAGTGTCAGTCTCTAACAAAAGATCAGCTTTTGGAGGGGGGGCTATAGGAGATGCAAATAGTGGAGTGGGTCTAAATATAATGAAATATTGTATGAAGTGCACACAAATTCAATAAAATATATATTGGGAAAAAATTAAGGAGGTAACTGGAGGTTAAGGAGTACATCAGGGTAGCTCCAGGAAACACTGTCCTTCACCTAGAGTCCTTCAGGAGTATGTCTTGCTTGGGGCTAGACAAGCTACTGCTAATATATAGAAGGTGATTTGGCAGTAATCGACAGAAAACTGAAACCTAAGAAGAAATAAGAACTGGAAAGAGGTTGGGGAACATAAAGGCCCAGAATGTGCATACTTCCTACTTTGTTTTGATAATTCTTTTCTGTTTTGGCATCTGTCTCAGAGAGAGAGAGAGAGAGAGAGAGAGAGAGAGAGAGAGAGAGAGAGAGAGAGAGAGAGAATATTGCAAGCTCTCACTAGCAGATAATAGAAACTTGAACTCAGCCACTTTTTACTCCCTACCCACCAGGTTGCATGTACAGAGAGGTGTTCACAGCACCAAGACATTCTGATGGGGAGTGGCCTGTCCTATTTCTAAAAGAGGTCTATTTTACTCTGCTAATGCTGTGAATGCATATGGTGCCACTTAGATAAAAAACTGAGAATTTTCTATAATTCTTTTTCAACTCTGGGGCTTCAGGTACTTAGCTGAGACTGCTTCTAAACTCTTTTACCAATTTCTGGCTATTTCTGCATACTATAGAACCCCAAGCCTAGATGCAGGGGACTGGGAGGCAGCTCAACAGTCTTCCTAGAGGCTACACAGTTGCCTCCAGCTCTTCTAGAGTAGAGCATGCAACTTTCTTCTGATCTCATGGCTTCTAAGCACTTCAGTTCTCCCCTCCCTAGGGTCTTACACTGTGAGACAGAAACAATGTGACTGCACTCTGACTCTGACAGTGTGACTTTTCTCTGACTCCTTCCCAAACTCAAGTAATAGTTATCTTTGGAGAAATTGGGAGCAGGGAGGGGACAAGGACAGGAACCTCTGCTTCCTAGATTTTCTGGTTAGGCATCTGAATTTAAAAGTTAATAATATAATAACTTTGCTATCAATTCTTCTATGAGTTTCAGTCTACCTGCTACTTAGATTAAGGAATGACATGATTTAAAGTACTATCCTACTTTGAGTTATTACACTTAGGCAAAATTGATGATCAAATATCTAATGTTTTATTTGCTTAACAATTCATTAGAGAGTCTTGGGAGATAAAAGATACTGTAAGGAATGCTTTCTCCTCCCAGATGTCTTGTGACACATGCACTAAATTCCCTTGCTTGCTCTTACATCATTGTTAAAAGTGCATCAACAGAATGGCTTGTGTGACCCCTTCTGAGCAATCATTGCCTTCCCCTTATTTGGAGTCTATTTTATTTTTCATACTAATCTCAAGAGTCTTCAAACACCCACATTATACCAATGCTGTTAAAGGTGATCTAACTCAGAAAATTATCAAGCTGCCAAATTTGAGAGCATGGAAGCCAGCTACTTTCCTTTGACTGAAGAATGAACAAATAAAACTAAGTAAATGAATTCTTTTTCTTTCTGATTTCAACTTGCTTTGTTTTAAGCCCTATACTCAGCACTGAGGGAGTGACTAAGACCTAGGGCTTTAAAGGGAACAATCCTTGCCCCTGCTATTGAATATTTGAATATTCTTCAGATTCAACAAAGCACTACAGTTTGAAGCAGCATGCTTTTTCCAAGTTCAGGAATGAAAATCTAGGCCTTCCATTTAAAGGAAAAAAGATACCTTTAAGCATTCAAGGCAGGAAGGACACAAAGAATATACAGTTAAATACCCCTGCTATAGATAGAACGTAAACCACAATTAAAGTTGACCCTTAACTTGCTAAGCAGTATTTTTCCTGATTTTTGTCTTATGTTTGAGTAAAAGAAAATCAATCTAGCACTTCTGCTATTGGAATTTTTTCCCCACTAATTCGTAGACTAAACAGATGCATTTTTAGAAGTGTTATAAGTTAGTATAATTAGTAAGATAATAATGATGTTTTTCTTTTATAGATTTTCTTTCTAGGCTATTAACTTTGTATCTGTTGCCTTGACTGCTTTACAATATCCACGCAAAACAAAAAAGGATCAATATAATTATCTTCATTTTATGGTAACAGGCTCTTACAAAGGTGTAAAGCTCCGTGATCTTCCACATATTTTCACTTCAACTTGTGATGACTGTAAGTCAGTCTAGTGCCACTTTCTTCAACTTGCCCACAGATAACTAGGATTCAGAAAGGTGGCGTGTCTGCCTGTATTCTGTACTTAGGAAATGGGAGAGTAGGCTCTGTCAGGTCAGTTAGTAACTGTGCATGGCTGAGATACAGAAAGACCAGAGAGTAGTTCTGTATTTCAGATGAAGTCAACCCGATTGTATTGATATTTTATTTTAGTGCTTTCTTTCTTTCAAATGTACTGTGAAGTACCTCCCAGACTTTATGCATTAGTAACAGCACTGTGTTCCATTTCTCCCATGGGTCTCCAGTTGAGTTGCTAAATGTTTTCTCCCTTCCTTTGGTTTTGCATTTTGAAAGCCTCGCTCACGTCTTTTAACATGCTGTTAAAGACAGAATGAATTTTGAATCGGTTCTTTGTCCTGATGATCTTTGTGGTGGCAAATAAATATTTCTGTGAATGGATTTGCTCCCTGAAGACCCATAAATGGTCATTAGAAAGTGTCCACAAATTAAAGGCAATAAAAACTCACTAACCACAAGTAAGAGACATTATAAAAATGTGAAGCACATAAAGAGCTTTAATATGTATGTGTATTCTGGATTCTAACCAGGTGGCTACTTTATAAGTGTTTTCCCAGTTTTATATGTACAAAGTAATTTAATCTATACAAAGATGCTTTCATGACAGCAAACAATGTAGGATAAATATTATCCACAATTTCGTGATTTTGTTTAACTTCTAATAGTGGTAGTATAAGAGGAAAAATACTTAAATATTTAATGTCTTAAAGTTTCAGAATCAATAGTCTTTCTGAAAGACTTCTGATTTTAATAAAAGAGAAAAACAGAACAAAAATAACACAGAGTCAGTGTTGGAAACTTTCATTATGTGTGAGGCATGAATGTCTAATTTATAATAATTAAATATATTTTATTTTGAAAAATTATTAAGGATGTGATAGGACCCCGTTGAATATCCTGTTGTATTTGGAGGAAAAGCTGAACCTGACGTGGTAGACATGCTACTCAGGGCCAGTGCAGGATTACACAGATGGAGTATTCTCAGGATAGTTCGAAAAAGACAGAAACCAAATGTTTGCCTATTTTCCCCACTAAGATTTGTCTTCATCCTTTCTACCTAACAAAAACCAAGTGCACCTTTGAAGGCTTAATTCAAAACCTTTCAAGAAATGCTATCATCTTCCTCTAAAATCCACTCTTTGCTTAGTCCTATTGAATTTGTATCTAAAGTTTCTATCGTCTGTCTTTTCTGCCTCTATTAACAAGACTCTAGCTTAAGCTTTTATCACTTTTTGATGAGACTTTATCAACAGTATCCTAACGTTTCCTTGTCTTGTCTGTTTCTCTACCAATCCCATTTGCAAACAGCCACAGCTTAATCTCATAAAAGAATCATCCAAATGATATCATTTTTCTGTTGAAAAGTCTCATTGACTGCTCTTTATGTACCAAACAAAATAGTCATTGAATCTTGCATTTTTCATTCTTCTCTGAGCTGGTGCAATTTGCTTCTTCTTCATCAACAACTTCTCATCCAACAGAACAGAGAAATACTGGCGTATACGTGGTTCCAGCCTTTATCAGTTCCCCTTTCTTCCTGTCCCTCAAACAAATCTTATCTAATTTTCAAAGCCCTAGTTGAATTTCAGCTTTCTGGATACCTTTTCTGAACTCCTGTTTAAATATATCTTCTCTTTGATATTCATCCCCATTAGGTGCAATTCTTTTGTGTGCATGCAACAAAATCACTATGTTCTTGATTAAACTGCCTGAGGCTTAATTCTTGGATATTTATATGATTCTAAGAAAGGACTAATTTTTGGAACCTATTATAATTATAGAAAGACTAATAGTACCAAGCCCACACAGTTGTAGTGAAGAGTATATATAATGTAAAAATGTATGTAAAAGTTCTTAGTAAGTGCCTATAAATATTAGATATTATATCATCTCTCCCCTAAAACGTCAAAACTCTGGATGGGACTTCAGACTACTTATTATTATGTTTAAGCACAATGTCAGGAAACAGGTCAATGTTCAACCTATGTATGTCAGTAAATCTATGTCTTGGACGTGCCATTCTGCCCCCTTCCTGTTAATTCCAAGTTAATTCTTGATCTTAGTAGCCTTCTCCTATCAATCTTATGATATATATATAGGATAATTATGGGACCTAACAGTGTATGAAACATTGTTTCCCATAAGAATACTTTTCATTATCATAAAAGCAGGGAGGGTAAGTTTTGCCTTTTTTATTTAATTAACAAATTAGAAATGTGAATGGTAAGGCGATACTTACTGGCAAGGAAACAGTAGGAATATATCATCTCAGAGTTGTGTGTACCTTTGTCTTATAAAAATACTCTGAATTAGAGCTCAGGATGTACCTCAATGGTAGAGCACTTGACTAGAATGCACAAAGCCCACCGGAACCAAAAATCCTTCTGAATACTGGGTATTTCAAAACAGAAGGGATTAGGAAGAGATTCTGTGTACACTTTACTAGAGTTCTCTTTGAAGAACCTGTTTGCCTCCCACTAAATTGTGTGTCTTTAAGGAAATAGGATGCTCCCTCTGGCTGTACACTGAAATTTATTGAAAGGGAATGCTACAGAACCAGAGAGAAGCATTCATAGCAATATGTGGTAGAATACTTTCCTTGCATGCACGAAGCTCTAGGTTCAATCCCTAGTACCAAAAATAAAAACAACATTCAAAGGCACCTGGTTATTTAGGGAATTCTTAGACTCTGATAGGCTGCATAAATCCAGGCACAGACAGAATATAAAGTATGATGTCTTCAAAAGGTACTAATCTCTAAATGCCAGGTTTATAATACTGAATTATTCATCAACTAGGAATAAGCAACTTTCCAAGGTACCTATGCTTAGCATCCCAAGTTTCATAAGAAAGGATATTTATTTATTTATTTGTGTGTGTGTGTGTGTGTGTGTGTGTGTGTGTGTGTGTACATGCATGCCACCACAGTGCATGTGTGGAGATCAGAGGACAGCTTGCAGGAGTCAGTTCCTTCCTTCTACTATGTGGGTCTTAGGGATCCAACTCAGGGCATCAGTCTTGTGCCCCTTTACCTTCTGAGCCATCTCATTGGCCCAAGAAAGGATATTTATAAGGCACATATTTGTATTAAGTCTGTGGTTGCCTTTATAGATACATGTTTTAAATTACATACACTTCATTTTGATCTAAAGTACAAAAATTTGGTTTTTGTATAGATAATTTGTATATTCCAATGTAAAAAAGAAAAAAATTTCCTTAGCTTGCTATTCAGCCTCTATCATTAACAATCATAAAATGCCATGAGAAAAAACCAATTACCATTTGCTAACTAACCTCATAATTACTATTCTCAAGCTCAAAATTCACCTTGAAGGGAGGTATCAATATTTTGCCTGTTTTTGATGACTGAGTTAGAGGTTCATGGTAGTTCACTGGTTTATTAGGAGTCATGATTTTAGTAGGCAGAGAAGATAAGTCTCAATTTTCACCTCTTTTTCATCACTAGACTGCTTTACCTAGGATTAGTTCATAAACACAGGTATGCAAGTTTTGTAAGCTTTGCTTATAAAGTGTATTACAGTTGTAAAAGCTTAAAATATATTCATTTCTAAGTGCTCTAGCCTAGAATCGGAGTCTCCTGTCACAAGCTCAGGACATTCCTCTTTCTCTAGCCAATGATCCAGTACAGGGAATATTTATTAGAAGTGTCCTCTTGCTATAGTCTGTTGAGGACTTATCCCTAGGATAAGTCTCCTATCTAGCCTAAGCACATTTTTCTTAATGTTAGACTCTTCCATTTCCTCACTTTCTTCAAAAATCAATTCTCTTAGAATGATCAGTCTAGCTAAGAACTTCCTGATCTTAGTCAGAGACAAGAAGAGATACATTTTCTGCTTCGGTTTTCTAGGCTGGCTTTATGATCTATATAGAAAGAGACTTCTCCTCATTAGTCACAAGTGTCATGAAAATGTTTAAAAATATCTGTATAAGGAGAAATGACGTCAGAGTTGAGGACATTCAATTCGGATTCTAAGAGCAATTGTTATCCCATGTACGTTCACAGCACTGCTGTTCACAGTAGTCAGGACATAGACTAAACCAAGCACCTGTCAATGGATGGATGGATAAACAACACATAGTGCATACATGTAATGGAAAGTTACTCATCCTTACAAAAGGAAGAACCAATGTTATAGCATGGTGAGAATACTTAAACCTTTCTTGAAGGTATGCTCATGAACTAAGCCTGCCACCAAAAGATAAATACTGTTTGGTTCCACTTACACCATGTATCCAGAAGAGTTAGATGCTTAGAGCCAGAAAATAATGTAGTTGACTTCTAGAAGTGTATGTATATTGTGGGGATGGAGAATTCTTTTATTGATAGATTAGATTTCAGTGCCCCAGGACAAAAATGCTCCAGCGATTTGTTGTAAAACCATGTGAATATACTAAATACTATTTGAGCCATAATCTCTTTTCTTTGACTTATGTGAATCAACTTATTAACAGAAGATAATTTGAGAAGTTCTGGCCACAGATGGTGACCACAGCAATCCCCTTCCTGTGGGTGCTCTCAGAGGGGATGTGGGTGACATATTCAATCCACTTCCTCCCTGATCAATCAAGAGCTCTGAGGGCTGGCTGATCCCCAGGCCCAGGAGTCCTGGTCCTGTTTCCTCCTGTGGATGGGGGTTTGATATCCAGGGCAGTGATGCCCAGCTCCATGGACCTTTTTGAACATCCTTGGCAGCCAACATGTGACGTACGGGGAGGACTCATCTTTGTCAGCCTTCATTTTCATTCTACTGGTTACTTGGCTGATGGTTTTTCTCACCAGAAGGACCACTGACATGGGCAAAGCTATCACTGAAGGATGTGAGGATGAAGCAGACACCAAGTACACCCTCTGCGTCAGCCACCTGAGTGAGGGCTGAGGCTGAAGACCTGTTCGCCCTTCTTTTCTTCCCTCTGTCATTTCTGTGTGTGGTCTCCAGACTCTGACACCAGAAAGATCAGTTATAATCTTAAAAACGGCAAAGACAGCAAACAATATTTTGTATATTTTATTACAATGAAAGTGGACAATGGCAAATATGATTATGGTAAATTACCAATGTTTTAATGTAAGGGATAAAAGCCTTTTGGAAAATGTACTAATTCCCAAACCCAAATGACCCCTCACTTTATTTTGGTATCCAGTTTTAATTATTTAGTTCAGAGATAAGTAAGAAAAAATTTCATACCTTACCATTTAAGATTTTACATAATTATTTGACATGAATTATGTGGGCAATTGCTACAGTGCTCCACACTATTTTTAAAAGCTTTAAAAAATCAGTAACATAGTATTCTCTCACTTAAATTTTAAACAAATGGAATTTTTTTCTTGAAATTAATAATAAATTAATTCCTACCTTAATGTATGCAGCAATTTGTACTTTGTTACATTTATTTCATTTTTTATTTTTTCTGCAAAGCAATTAATTTTCTTGTTTATGATCTAAGTATTTTCTAGGCAGTTGCATATATATCTAAGGTACAGAAGGGTACACTGGAATAGGAATGCAACCAGAAGTCCAGGCCTGGATTTGAGTTTTGGATCTCCCACTGGATAAATCTAATAAATGACCCAAGATCCCTAGGCTTCAATTATTTGACAGCCCTGCAAAACAATTAGAGCCAAAGAAAGCATAAGAAAACTTCTTTCTATAAGTGCTTAGTAATAAATAATCTATACTCTAAGCTTTGTGTAAAAAGAGGCAAAATCAAGGATAATGGAGCATGATTATTTTGATTATTTCTCCTTTGCTAAACAGAAAAAAAATGGAAGGGGTGTCTTTGAAAAAAAATTGCATATTGGAGTTGAATATTAGGGTTTATTATCATCAAATGGGTTGCATTTAAAAAATTTTTTCTTCCTTTCTTTTTTTCTGAGACAGGATTCCCTTAGCCCCAGGTGGCCTGAAACTCCTTTTGTAGACCAGGCTGGCCTTAATTTCACAGACATCTGCCTGCTTCTGCTTCGCGAGTACTAGGATAAAGGCATACATCATTATGCCCAGCCCAGTTGCAAATGTTCAGGCATAAGAAATAGTTTTAGATCAAGGGCTTTAAAACAAAACTACTGTTCTGGGCCAGATAACATGGACTGTAGTTTACTTGCTCCTGTTCTTAGCTCCAAATAGTTTAAAATCTTTTCTTCCAATAAATGCCATGTTCCTAGAATGCTTAGCATCTAAATTTTGGTATATTCCAGGGACCACATATCCTTTCTAACTAGGTTTTCTTCTTGCCTTAGCAAATCCACTCTCACAGTTTTAAAGCCAACCATGGTTGAGCAGGACCTTTGACTTATCTTCACACAGGCAGAACTGGTAAAAGAAAGGAGCCAGGGGCTTCTCCCAAGCCATTGTGACCCCTGAAAAACAGATCCTCAAATGACCTTAAGAGTAAAAATAAATTGGTTTATCTGGGCCAACTGTATGGCCTTAAACACCCAAAAGGAAAGTATAATCAAAAATTAAAGGGGACAATATAATTTCATAAGAGTCCATAGGTATAGCTAAAGGCTACCTAACAAGTAACAATGCCAGACAGGCGATACCTTCTTTTGAGTTGTTGGCCAGGGAGGTCAAAGCATAGAACTGGGAAAATGAACAGCAGACCCCAATATTATGCAAAGAAATATTGACAACTGATTACTGCTAGATGAGGAAAAGCTGACTCTCCTAAAACAAAGACCTCTAGACAGGCTGACTAGATTAACCGGAAGGGCAAGTAGTGGGGAATGGCTGGGGGTGCCAACAACACAGCAGACAGTAGCAGGGATATCAGAGTATAAGCTGTCCTCTGACCTCCACTCATGCACCATGTACATGAGTGTGCACATAAACAAGTAAGTGTAACTGTATTAAAAATACTTTAAAAAATACATTATCTTTCTAGACATTTTAATCACAAGTCAGTTGTAGAAATGAAATGTTTGAAATGTTTATTTTGATGACTTTATAGACACACACAGGCACCAAGGATCCAAGTGCAACCGATTATAATTAGTAATAATCAGATGCATACGGATTACAAATGCATGTATGCGCCAACATCTCAGTGTTAGTAGCAAAAACAATGAATCTTTCTGCAAGGAACAATATATCCTAAAATGAAATGGAGATCTTTTTTAACAGTTGAAAACTCATTCAATTTTATGTCTTACAGGGCTTATACTGAGTTACTGTATAACTGTATTAATTCAACTGTGAACCTAGAAACTTGCACCCACTTGTGAAAGAGATGTACTCTTGCTCTGGAGTGTGTTACCGAATATGTTAAAGCTGTAGTGAAATGCTTCTTCTAATCATGTAGTTATTAAAAATTAAAAAAATAATGATTAAAAATGATTCTTCAAAGCATAAAAATTTGCTCCTTAATGTGAAAAACATTACCACTGAAATCTACCTGAAGATTTTACACCCATGCTCAGATGCGAAGGAGCTCAGAAAGTAACCGACTGTGACTGGTAATGATCAGATATATAGACATTAGAAACACATGTGCAAACATCTTAGTGTCAATGACATCAAAAATGAATTTTTCTCTATGAAACTGTGTATTTTAATAATGAAATGGAGATCTTTTTTAAAGGTTAAAACCTCACTTAATTTTATGTGA
>NW_008336314.1:1611927-1629595 GCF_000622305.1 Nannospalax galili | reverse complement strand
AGGGGAAAATATTAAGAAGTAACTGTAAACCTAAAAATTTCTAGCCAATTTTGAAAGAGATGCATCTTAGCTCAGGAAGTTGTTATTGAATATGTCAATGTTGTTGTAATGAAATGCTTCTTCTAAGTATGTGGTTATTAAATAAATAATTAAACAAACACAAAAACAAAAAAATCAGCTACACATGACTCCCAACTATCTTTATAGCTGACTTCCCCATTGTAGGACATATTTATGTAACCAGTTACTTCTTAATATTTTCCCCTATGGTGTCTAAGAGGTATTTCAGTTGAAACAATTCCTAATATTGTCTCCTTCCCTAATTATTCTATTTTTAGTGCATTACTTTCACATACCCAGTCATTTGAATAAAAATTGTAGCATCTACCCTAGATCATTCCCTTAACCTTCTCCTAGACCACTCCATCTATCAGCATTTGCCTGAATGTCCTTTGTGTATAGAGAAAGACAATCAGTTATAGATTCCTAGCAGAGCTATACTATATAAATAGTTTAGCTATAGAATAACTGTGACTGTTATGAAGGCAGCTGCCAAGCGAACCTTGGACTTACCCACTTCCATCCATTTCTGCTAATGCCATCTTGGCCCTAGGCACCTTCATTTCACCTGGACTACTTTTCTTCCTTCCTAACTGGTATTTTCTTTCAGTGGCTACTCTTTTTTTTTTTAATTATTTATTGGTTCATTGATTGATTTATTTTGGTCTTTTTTGAAACAGAGTTTCCCTGTAGCCCCAACTGGCCTGGAACTCACTATGTATACCAGGCTGAGCTCAAACTCATAGAGATCCACCTGCCTCTGCCTCCCAAGTGCTTGGGACTACAGGAGTGAGCCACCATGCCCGGCTTTTAACTGGTATTTTAATTTCCATTTTCAACTACAAATGCACCTCTGTGTTGCATTTTTCACAGACACGATGATCATCTCAAGGCGTAGTCAGGCTTTGTCACTCCTGTCATTCCTCAGTTTTTAATATGACATATATTATCTACTTATTGTGTTCCATGACTATCCTCATTTTGGGGGACACAGCGGTGAATAGGACAACAATCACGCTTATCAGATGTAACTTACACATTCTAATAAAGGAAAATAGATAAGAAATAAGCAAAAAAGTAAAAAGAAAAGAGAGACGATTATGTAGCAACTAGATAGTGATTAATATAATGGTGAAATATAAGTGAACAGTTAGACAGGGAGACTGGAAGAAGAGGAGCTGTAATGTTAAGTAGGTGGTCAAGAAAGGTCTCACTGTCAGAGTGTCTTTTGAGTACATACCTGAAGGAAGAAGAAAGCAGGTGGGGTGCCTCAGGATGCAGAAAAAGCAGGTAAAGAGGAACAGCTAGAAGCAGAGTGAGTGGGAGAGGAGGAAGGTCAGAGGTGGAATTAGAGATGACAGAGTTATGATATTCAGGATCTCGTAGACTTGAGTATACTACTGGGCTCTGACCAAGAGGATATGGTTATTGAAATGGAATGAGGATCCAGGGGAGAAAACCAGTTAAAACCTGAATGTAGTACTTTAGGTGAGACTGTAGAACTAGGCAAGTCAAAAATATGCTCTACCTCTGTGAGGTTGGGTAGAGTGAAATCAAGGATGAGTTCAAGATTTTTTTATCTGATTAACTGGAAGCCTGGTGTTACCATCATCAAAAGCGAGGAAGGACAAAGGAAGAGGGGGTTTGGAGGGAATATCAGAAACATGGTTTTGAACAGATTTCTTCTGGGACTCATATTAAACATGCAAGCAAAGATACCAATAGATATTTTGATATTTGAATGTAGAGTTCAAATGAAAGACAGAGGCTATAGATGTGTTCAGATTCCTATCCACATGCATGTGCTACTGGAAGTTAGAGAACTGCCTGACTCCATCTGTCACTCACTTCCCAAGTACAGCCTAGCTCCAATAGTCTCCGTGCCCAAACTGTCATTCCCACTGTCTAGAATGTTCATTTTGCCTCATGATTACATCTTATCATTACTATTTTTTTCAATGACCACTTACTCTGAAATACTGATTTCACTGAGATTATTTCCATCTTCTTCAATGCTCTCCTTAGAGCAACTTTGTTCTATTTACTTTACAGGGTTTTTCACATTCAAAATGACCTTTTTACTGTTTGTCTCCCGACATGAGTAAGTTTCTAGCCTGTTTTTTTTTTCTCCACTCTAGAACAGGGAATGATGTCATAAGCACTCAATAAACATTTATTGAATGAGGTCATTCATCTGTTCTTCTAACACGGACAAAATCATTGTAAAACATACCTGAAACTAAACATAGGCAAGTAATTTGGAATTGAGTATGGAGTGGGAAAATTCTGAGGCATATTTTATTTGATGATGCTAGAAAGCCTTTTTTGTCCAATGATTTCTAAAGTATGAATTGCACTTGTAGTCCATTCAAGACATAGTTCATGGAGCTCATCTCCATATGCCTTTGGGTATTGCCTCATGTCCATTGAAGAGTTATGTTGCACTGTAGTTTCATGTTACCTTTCTAAGTCCCAGATATTTGTAAATATAACCATGATATTTATATAGGTCTAACAGATGGTCAACTCATCTTGGCTGTTCATAGAAATGATGTGAAAAGGAATGATTTGAAACTATTATTTAAGGTTGGCTGGTGAGCCTGTGCATAGTAGTATAGACCTACAATCCCAGTCCTTGATAGGCATAGGCAGGAGAATCACTGCAAGTTTGAAGCCAGCCTGGACTATACAGTTCCAGCTTAGCCAGGGCTACATAGTGAGATTCTCTCTTTCTCTCCTCTCTCTCTGTCTCTCTCTCTCTCTCTCTCTCTCTCTCTCTCTGGCTAGTGACTAGTCAATTTCTTTTTTCATTTTATTTCTCTCCACATTTCTCAAGGAGGTTTCCTTTACAGAAATCCATAAAAGCACGACTTATCATTGTAATCTTTTTTTTTTCCCCTTTAAATGTTTCTGATGAAATTTGGGGAAATCACTAGACGTGGGGTCTGAGCAGGCTTTGCTTTGGTAATTTGGTGTGTCCTTTCATCTTCCCTCAGCAGTCTTATGCCCATTGTTTGTTGCTGTTAAAGCAGTAAACGCTGTTTGTCTTCACTGCAAAACCAAGGCTAGGAAACTTTGAAGTGTTTTCTGTTGCTTAATGTCACCTACTGTTCCTGTCAGCAAACTGAGATAAACCTGATGGACTGAGGTGTCTGGTCTAATTCCTTTATTGACACATAGCCCTGTCTTCAAACACTAGTGTAAATGAATAAGTACCAAGATAGTAATGTGTCAGTAATAGGCTGCCAGATAAACGCCATTGTTTATGTACTGATCCCTGTTTCCTAAAGCCCAAACAGCTCAAAAATCTTACAAATTAGCACCTCACTGAGATCAAAGAATTGTCTTTTCTTTCTGCACTTACCTACTTCTAGAGCTGACCAAGCAAATGAAGTTAAGCTGCCTCTCTCCAGCACAAATCTTTCTTTTGAGGAAGAACAAATGGGGGAACGTTGTACTGGTTCAGAAAGAAGTAACTGAGAACTGAAGATTTTACTTTATTTTGCTACATGAGAGAAAGCATCCTATAGGTTAGTTTTCCCCCAATTATTCCACCATTCTAGCCTCATTATAAATCTTATATTAAAAAATCAATAGAAAGAGCCATAATCATTCTTAACACCCCATCTTTTGAGATCAAGCTGGACTTCAAGTAACAGAGGTCAAATGATTTTTGAATCAGTCGATATACAACCTTAAACCGAAAGTATGAAAAAAAAAAGGTTTTTTTTTCCTGAAGGTGTCAAAATTTAAGACTACAATTGTCTAATGTTCTTGGCATATCTTAAGTAGGCATCATCATTAGTCTCCCTATATTAAAAAGTTTGGGAACATCATTTTTTACAATTCACTTGTTCACCAAGTAAAGCGGCTTGTTATGAGGCATGTTCCAGCTCTATTACCTTATAAAATTTACATTATTTTATTTGATGACAATAAGAGAGGAGCAAAAAGAAGTTATTTACTTGATGTACTTGACTTCATGCTATTTATTATTCTTGTATTTCATATTATTCATACAAATTAAGTAAGAAATACAATGTCTAATCCTTGCTATGCCTTACTACAATATCAGTTTATTTGTAACAAGAGAATGATTCTTTCTTGGTGTTACAATTTTTCTTTTAGGTAATAAAGAAGGATAAATTCTGGTTATATAATGATTGATATTGTCTTAGTCAAACCTAGGTTCCCATGGGTAAGTGGTTTAAATGAATGACTATTGACATGAAAACCAACAAACTGGAAGAATGAAGCTGGACATCCTTTGCTGAAATGTGTGTTGAAACTACAATTCTTAACAATATATATTTTTATTTGTTTTTACATTTACTTGGGGGAGGTGTCACATGTGCCACACACCAGTGTAGAGACTAGAGGCCAACTTTAGGGAATCAGTTCTCCCCCACCATGTGAGTTCTAGGAACTGAACTTGGGCCATTAGGCTTGGAGGCAGTGCGTTTACCTGCAGAACCATCACAGCTTGCTGGCCTCACATCATGGTTTTTAAAAGGGCTTTAAAATATACTCTTTATCCCAGAGTTCATAAAAATGAATGTGAGCTAAGAAGCAAATTTTAATATAATTTCTTTAATTTTTCTGATATATTTCCTCTAAAAAATTTCAAACGGCTTTGGAACCAGCCACAGCAGGACTTCTACCAGGATTCTATAATTTCCAAACTTATGAAACATCAACCACAGCCTAGAAAATCTACCAATGCCAACAGAATTCTAGTGTAACTCTGAATATAATTATAAAGCAAGTAGATTTCTTTGTGAGATTTTGAGATATATTCACATATGTTATTACAAGTATCTTCATTGTGAATATCTGTTGTCAAAGTTAACCATGAGGAAAATGTAGATAAGTAGATACTAGTAAGGCTAATTAAATGTCAGAGTAACTACCTGGGGACGTAAACTTAGAGTGAACACTTACTTAGTTGATCAAGGAAGGTCATCTAGTATACAAAACAGCAGCCACTAAAGTAACTACTTTAACTTTTTCATCTATTATTAGTGAACAAAAAGTTGCATAATGAAGATGAAAGGATGGAGAGTTGGGAAGTGCTGCTTTCAATCTACATGGCCAAAGTAGAACACCCTTATTAATAAAGCCCCAGTTGCCTCATATCTAATGAAGACAGCAATGCACCTCCTTTTATATTGTAAAGTTAGTATAAAAATCCATCCGAAGTTCTCTGTTGATAGAACTTTGGTTGTAGAAGATGGTAATTTCATATCAACAGTGTCTAAAGAAGATTTGCTAGGTGGATGGTGCCTCATGCGGAAACTCATAACTGGGCAATGTGCAAAGAATAAGTGTCTGTGGAGTAGTCAGCCATATATGAGGGCTCTATATCATATTCTCTTCCCCCAATGCTCAGGGATCTTTGTTGAAGAGGAGGTGAAAGAGCCAGAGATTAGGAAAGATCAGGGCAAAACCATGTCTTCTGGTCCTGGACATGACAGGACCAGTACATTCATGAAGTTACAGCAGCTGTCAGAGGTTGCCTGCACAAGATCAACCCATGTCAACATGCCAGCTTGGATAGGTGAGGGGCTCAGAGCCCCCACCCTAGCTGAAGAGATGTTGATAGTTGATGGTTGCTAAGGGATGGTGAGTCAGTTTTCCTATTTAGGAGTGTTGTCTCTGGTAGGTTTCCCATGCTTCAGTGGATGGCCCCACACCAATGAGTACATGGCAGCACAAGTTGGACTTATTGGGCTATAAAAAACAAACAAACAAACAAACAAACAAACAAAAACACGAGTGACTCTAGATAGGCCAACTAGACCCCAGTGGATGAACTTGCACTGAGGGATGTCTGGAGTCACTAACTTGACTTGATAGACTTTAAGACAAACGACAAGAATGCATGAAATCCTGTGGCAGGTATGGGAGGATGCTGATGGGAACAGATAAAGATGATTAAGATGTTGTGTACAAAATGCACAAAAATTTAATAAAAAGTATACAAAAACAGACATGAAGTTGGAAGGGGATGCATTGATGGGGAGTAGATCTAGGGGGAGTTAGGAGGAGAAATGGGGTTGAATATGATAAAAATACACTGCATGCATGAAATTCTCAAACAGTTAATAAAAATCTTAGGTTAAAAACCCAAAATTCTGCAAGCAGTTGAATTATGCTAATGCATTTAAATAACAAAAAATGGCACTTGCATTTTCAATCTATATAAAGACAAAAGTATTGAGCATGGATGGCCGTTCTCCTTTCATAATGGAACTTATCCTTAAGCCTGGCTTTTGGCCTGGAAATTGGAGGGAACGGATTCAAAGACACATGCATTGAAGGCTCCAGTAAGTGTCTGAATGTTTTCTTGTAAGAGTTCCTTTTGATTCAAGTTTCAGGCAGTTAGATGTCAGCCACCATAAATCCAGACCCTTAATCTTTGGCCTTAAGCTAGTAATAATGTGTCTGAGGCTAATAAGCCACAAATTGAATATTTTCCCCTTCCTTTTTTGGAAAACATTCTAAGAAAATGTAAGTTCTTGTGCTTTCCTGTTATGCTGTTTGGTCTTTGAAAGAAAAAAATTATAGGGATATGTAATATCCCTATAGTCAATATTGAGCAATCGTCAATAAGAAGTAAGGTAAAACTTTTGATGCAGTTCTATAAATAAGCAACCTGAAACAATCTGGAATGACTGCAGGGCTTACATAGCCCCAGAGCTGCCAGCCTGCAGGGGACTGGGATGGAGTGGCTCTGTGATCAGTTTCTAGAAACCCTGAAAACAACTCTTGTAAGAAACTGTAAAAAGTCTTGACAACCAAAACTCATGCTGATTTTGTCATCTTTTTGTGCAAATAATCTTTGCAGATCCATAGGCCTTTGGTTTATCTATAAAAATGTTGTCATTTGAATTTTTCCTCCCAACATAACCACAAATGACGGTCCTTATAAAAAACTAATCCTTTTCATAGAATAAAAGAATACAAAAAAAAAGAACACACTACTCAATTGCTACATTTCAGGCTCTAAGCTGTCACATTTTCCTTTTGTGAAAAGCTTATACTGAGTTGATTTTTCTGTGACTAATGACGATCGAGTCCCTTTCCTATTACAGAATTTGATACTAGCAACACAATATGAAACAGCATTAAAGTTCCTTTCTCATTTTGTAAAAAAAGCAACTCCAAAGTGCATTTAAAAAATCACTTTCTTCTGAAGTTCCATTTTAAATTTAAAAATTAAAATAAATTTTAGAGTAAAACTAGCAGAAAATTTTTTTATAAACATTGAAGGAACATTATTTAATAAAATGTATAGCAAGTATGCTTTGTGAATATTTTTCTGAGAGTGTCTGGATTGTTACCAAGAAAAAGGGAAATAGGAAATGAGAGTTGGAGTGTAGAAGATCCTGACTTCTCCAGTAGGGCCCTGAGAATTTATCCCTCTTGATGAGGGGAAGGTAAACAACCCTCTCCAGTCTCCTCTTTACTGTGATTCATTCCTTGCTTTAGGTTATCCCCAAACCAAGAGTGGACTCCCTCCAGAGCCTGATGACTTACACAGCTTCCCACACAAGAGGGTTGACAAATTCCTTGGAATACATATAATTAAATTCCTGTGGGTGCTTCTAAGGACCCATTAGCTCTGTCCTTGCACACCCCACTTCTAGGTTGGCCTCTGTCTGGGGTGGTAAGAACTGAAAAGAAAACATTTTTTTTTACCTACCTAACCATTTCATAAATAATACATTGTCCTTCAAATAACACTCAGATTCTACCATGTTCCTAAGTGCCACACTGAATCAATCTAATTTTACCATCTGGTTTACTCCCTATATGAGTTTAAACAATATTTTTCCCATTAGTGCTTTAGCAAATAATAAATTATCTTACATTTACAGCCTCAAAGAAGTTAGGGAATAAAAAGTTAGGAAAATCAGAGCACCAAGGTTCTTGATTAAAGTAACCACTGGCCAAAAGTTTAAAAACAGGTTCTCTCTCTGCTTCTGAGTTAATATTTATCTATTTGTGTATCTGTGCACAACTCTCCTTTGAAAATGGAAGTTGGAATGATTTTCATATATGTATACATATATATACATATATGAAACATTTATGAAAGCATTCCAAGTTATATATATATATATATACCAATGGAAGAAATATACAGCAATTTATGAAAATTGTGGACATGAGAAAGATAGATTATAAAAGAAATATATTGCCGGCTTGGTAGTGCACACCTTTAATCCCAGCACTTGGGAGACAGAGCCAGGCAGATCTCTGTATAGTTCAAAACCAGCCTAGTTTATATAGTGAGTTCTAGGCCAGCTTGGGCTACAGGGAGGCCTTATCTCAAAAAGACCAAAAAAAAAAAAAAAAAGACAAAAGAAGAGAAATATATTAAAGTAGGCTAATGTTGGTGCCTACAATGTTGGTCCTAGGGTTCTGATACTTTCTAACATGTGAAAGGCAATTGTAAAATAGTTTACAGTAATACACCAGTCAAATAGAGTTCAAATATTACTATCATGCATGAGTCCAGTCATCTGGATGTCCCCAAATCATACCACATTGAGAGAGAGTATGCTTATTCCTGTCCCTGCAACATGAGTTTTCTTTACACTGTCTCATGAAGTGGATACTAACTGGTTTGTGGATGTTGGTAGGAATCAAGCCTTTGGGAGGAAATTTGAGATAAACAATGGCAATGTTGCAGGGTTGGAGGGAGGAGATGATTTGTTTTTATAACATTTAATGGAAGCTCAGTGGTTAATGGGTTTGAGATGCTTATTTATGTGACTATGTGTGGTTGGTTCTGCAGAACTGGAGTCTGGCAAGTTGAATGAGAGCTAAATTCCTGGAAATATAGTTTCCTTCTCCAGCCATCCTGAGCAGTGTTTATCAGAGAATACATGTCACAAATGATCAGGCTCACTGCTTAAAAACTCTCCAGACTTTCATCAAATACGAGACTGAAATTCAGATTTCTGGAAAATATTATACTCTCTGTTCTTCAGTATCTGTAAAAAGGGTCAGGAGGTGGGACAGAATAGAGACTTGTGTTATATTCTGTAGGTGGCATTCGCAGAAGACAGAGTTCAGTAATCTTTGCAGTAAACGACTCAATTTCAAAGCATGCATACTGTTAGAAAACATCGCCTACCAAATGCAAACTTGCTATATGAAATCTAGCATGTTTTTCAAAGGTGCATGGAAAGTTTGAAACTCCAGAAGTTTATATAATTGGGGCATTAAGAAAACTGTGAATTAGGTATAGGGTTGTTCATGCAGTCTAAGTTGAAGGGTGTTATTAAGCATGGAAAATTGGAGTGCTATTTATTCCCATAGTCCCCAGCATAATCAAGAGTATAGATTATACTCTCACAATTTGGCATGCTATGAAATTGAGATGCCCAAATAAAGTAATATAGTCAATTAGAAGGGTTGTCGAATTGTTCAAATAAAACTGCAGAATTTTCCGTTAAAGTTGAATTTCAGATGTTCAAATCATTTTTAATAAATATGTTTCAAACATTTTATGCTGAAATTATTGAGGTCAGAAATTTGAATTTAATTTTGTATCCTGTGTTTTATCTGGCAACTCTACCAATGATAATACTACTAGATTTTTTTAACGATGTAATTCTATTTTTAATTGTGTGTGTGTGTGTGTGTGTGTGTGTGTGTGTGTGTGTGTGTGTACACATGAGTCTATATGCCTGTGGAAGCCAAAAGAGGTGTCAGGTGCCCTGGAGCAGGAGTTTCAGGAGGTTGTTAGCTACCTATCATGGGCACTGGGAACTGAACTTGGGTCCTCTGCAAGGGGAGTACATGTTCTTAAATGCTGAGTCACCTCTCTTCTTAAAATGGCTGTGAGATAAACTTTTCCATGAATAACAGAGTTATTAGAATGGATCCAAGTAGTCATTCCATTGCACTACTACTGTCTAAGAAAATAAGTTTTCATGATCCTAATTTAGTTCATAGTTTTTCTGGATAAGAAATGGAGCAGTGTTCAACATCGATAAGCATAATCGCCTCACCTGAATAATTGGAATAATAGTATTCTGTATGATAATGTTCTTTTTAAAAATATTTTATTAATTATTTTTATTTTATGTGTATGAGTGTATTGCATGCATGTATGTAAGTGCACCCGTGTCATGCAATGCCCACGGAGAACAGAAGAGGCCGTCAGATCCCCTGGAACTGGAGTTATGGATAATTGTTAGCTGCCATGTGGGTGCTAGGAATTGAACCTGGGTCTTCTGCAAGAATAGCCAGTGTTTTTAACTGCTGAGCCATCTCTCCAGCCCCATGATAATATTCTTAACACAGTGCCTGATATATAGCAAGCCCCCAGAAACTGCCATTTTCTCCAGTTGTTAAGTTCTCATTCTCCTTTCTTTCTACCTCTGCTGTGCATTAATTCATTAAAAAGATGTGATTGTTCCATAAACTTCACATTTATACAGGAAAGCTGACTATTCCTTGCCTACAATCTACCATGATAATATTTATTTGCTGAACTAAGGTAATTTTGCAATTCCTATTGTAATAATTTCTATCTCATTTGAGACTATTAAATGTACATAATATAATCCTTTCCTGGGCACAACATTAAATCATTCTGATTTAAGAATTTAAAAAATTTGGGGGACTGGAGGGATGGCTCTGCAGATAAAGTACTTGCTTTGAAAGCATGAAAATCAGAGTTCAGAGTCCTGTTACCCACATAAAAGCTGAGAGGGCATGAGAGCCTGCTTACAATCTCAGCACTCAGAGGGAGAGACACAGGGGATACTAGGGGCAAGATGGCTAACTAGACAAGCTGAAATTGACAAGTTCCAGTTTCAGTGAGAGAGCCTGCTTCAACAAATAAGGTGAAAAACAATCAAGGAAGATACCCAATATCAACTTTAGATGTCCACATGCATGCATACACGTGTGTGCTCATACGCATGCAAACACACATATGCATATGCATACACACCACAAAAGAAGTTTTGTGAATATATAAAAAGAGGATCCTCCCCCACCCGATAAAATAATAATCATGGTTGGACAAATTTACTCATTTATAAGCTCACTTTGTATTTGGAAAACATGGAAAGACATAGTCCAGCATATACCATATTTTTCTCCCCAGGAAACATCTGGTAGAAACCGGGGACATTTTGAGTTGTCACAATGTATGCATTGGGGTGAGGGTGTTAGAGAATTACAAACAGTGCACAGAAGATAGGGATGATATTAAACTACAGCACACAAGACAGCTTCTGACCACAAAGAATTATTTGACCAAAATGTCAGTGGACTTCAGTACAGACATGCCATTGAAGTTAAATCATATTTATCCAAAGCACATTAACACTGAAAGACTTTTAGGGACATAAAACAGACTCTCTAAGCAGTATTTTATATCATCTATCTATCCATCCATCCATCCATCCATCATCCATCACCTATCTATCTATCTATCTATCATCTATCTATCATCATCATCATCATCATCATCTATCTATCATCTATCCATCCATCCATCATCCATCTATCTATCATCTATCTATCTATCTATCTATCTATCTATCTATCTATCTATCTATCTTCTTCATCATCATCATCATCTATCATCTATCTATCATCTATCCATCCATCCATCCATCCATCATCCATCATCTATCCATCTATCTATCATCTATCTATCTATCTATCTATCTATCTATCTATCTATCTATCATCTATCTATCTACCATCTATCTTCCGCCTATCTTCTATCTATCTATCATCATTTATCTATCTATTTATAGCCATCTATAGATCTATATCGATATAGATATATGGAAGTACATTAAGTTTGGTGGGGGGGCTGTAGGGGAGGTGCAGATAGGGGAGGGGATCTAAATGCCATCAAACTATGTTGTATGAAAAGCAAAAATATGATAACAATAAAATTAATAAAACAGAAAACAATGGCTAATGTGACTATATTTATAAAACATCGATAACTAGAATTTAAATTATTTTAACATCGTTTAATAACTTCTGTCCTTTGAATTTTTCTGATGAATATAAAACTGTGTTTGAACCTATGTATTGGTATGAGAAGAAACAGATTGAGGTTCATTTGAAATTGGTACCTCTTGATTAATTATTTTCAGTGGCTGAGTGATAGACTAGCAGCCTTCCGTCACCTGGAGGGGCTGTGTGCTAGTCTCACCCTTAGGGCTCCATAGCTGATGGCAACCCTGAGGTCCCACAGAAGCAAATCATGACTTGCTGGGACTTTACATTGCATGGCAAAGCCTTTGAAAATATTCCTTACCCATCTCCTGGGACCTGTTGCTTCAGATGAAGAAAGGGTCTGGGATACTACAAGTAATCTGAGACTTTTATAAGTACACGTTAAGCACCAACAAATGGCAGCAGTTTCCACGTTGCCCTGTGTGTTTATTGCTTGGTATTAAATGAAAACATAAAACCAAGCCCATTAGACTGTTACAGAATATGAAACTGCTCCGAAAAGTTTCTGTTGCTAGGTTTTCTAGAAGTGTGACTTCCTGTATCTTAGTGTTGTAAAACTGAAACGAACTGCCGGGCATGGTGGCGCACGCCTTTAATCCCAGCACTTCGGAAGCAGAGGCAGGCGGATCTTTGTGAGTTCAAGGGAAGCCAGGTGGAAATGTGTTGCCTCCAAAACCCCCTGAGAAATGCACATATGGTGCCTGAACATTATTCCAAATGTATACCTGGGGACTATATGGCAAAGAACACAGTGCCAGACAGGAGAGACCTCCCTTCAGGTGGTCAAAGAGACTTCCAAAATAACACAGGCTATTGCCAGAGCTCTTGATTATCTCCCAGAACTGGAAGATAAGACCTTACTGCTGAAGACAGAACATTCTTCGGACAGAAAGACTTGGAGCAATTGAGCAGAACTAACCTGGAAATCTTCTTCCTGACGTTTAGCTCTGATAGCTCTGGAGGATACTATGCAAGCTGTTAAGGTAGAAAGTCAATCAATGGTCAAACCCAGCCCTAAAGCCTAATAACCGTAACGACCAGCAGAGCAAACTACCTCTACTGACAAGCATACTGTGCACCAGTAATCAAAAAACCTTCCTTTTGCAGAAGATGGAGACTACTGCAGAACCACAGAACTAGTCAGACACAGAGAAAATATGTCTGAGAGATGCCTAATCCTAGGTGACATATCTACAGTGGAACCTCTACACCTAAGACTCATGGAACATACCAGAATTGGGCGGCAGGGTAGAAAGAAAACTAGTGCATCCCTCAACTCTCACCAGTAAAGCCTCTTTGTACCACAGTGTGACATGCACAAAAGGCTACAACTGGCCAACTTTTAAAGAATAAGAGACGGCAGAGTGTGTGTCCCTGGATAGGACTCCTATATCTTTTTACTCTTGATACTCGTATGTTAAGATGTTGGTAAATTTACACCTACAAGAATGCTTATTCCAAAATTATAATACCGTGAAAAGGAATTTTTTAAGGAAAAGAAATAAACCAAGAAGAGTGAGTCTTCATAAGATTATATAAAATGGCAAGCAGATAGATGAACAGATTGAGAAAGGTAGATGTATTTAATAATCATATATTTCTTTGTGTATTTTCAGTTATTTGTGAAACAAGGAAAACGTTCCTTTCTTCAAAGATATGAGTTATGCTGATGTCTTTGTAGTGCTGAAGATCAAACCCAAGGCCTCACACATGCTACGCAAGTACTCTACTACAGAACTCTATCACCAGTGTTCCTAATATGTCAATGTTGTTTCGTTGTCAGCTGGCCTTGCTTTTAAGTAATTTGCAAAATAGAGAGGATGAGGATGTAGACAGAATACATAAATTTTCACACAATAAACAGCCTATTTAAACTAATGAAACACTCTGATCTTAGCAAAGACAAAGAAGTAAGGAAAATTTATTTAGTTGAGCATATTCATGGTTTAGAATCAGATATATGACTCTGAGTGCATATGGCTTAAAGTGATAAGGTGTGGTATCTAGGGGAATGGAGTCACAAAACAGAGAAGCTTCTGTAGATAAGAAAACAGAGTGGCCCAGGAGCATGAACAAAACTCAAATCTGATTGACTTTTGGAGCAAGGAATAACTCAAAGGAATATTTGGGGCTAGGAAAATGTCAAAGGTAATTTCAGCCCAAATCACCATTTTTGTTTATTATCTTGGTAAAATGATAGAGACATGTGAAAGATCATTGGACATCATCATTAAAATCCTCATAAATATTACCATCTTAGAGCTAAGGCCTGTATTGCAAAATGATCCCACTCTCAAAAACAAGAAATGTTTTATTACAAATGTTTTACTAATTCAGGGAACAAGCAAGGCCAATGTAGGTACCCTTTCAGTTTGGAAAGAGTTCAATAGATAGAGGAACACAAAAACAGACTTTACTATTTTATCAGGGCAAAGCCAAAGGGGATTTAAGTATGGAAATATTCTGGCATGCCTCATGTCTAGCAGAACTTTGCTTGGCGGAACGGACTCTCGATGTTGTTGCGTCTTGTTATATTTGCCCTAGTTCTCTTAATTAGAATCTCTAATAAACAAGCATTTCTTTTTCTTTTAAATGTGGAAAGCTTTTTGTAATGGTTTTTTTAGTTGAGAAACTTCCCCAGTTTTCTCAATTTGCTCAATTTTTAGTGATAAAAATTTTATTCTTTGACAATTTTATACATGTATATACTATATTGTGATTACTCACCTTCCTACCCTCCAGCCCTCCAGATCTCCCTCTCATGCCTGTCACTTCCTCTCCTTCCTAGAGGTTACTTTCAGAAATGTAAAGGTTTTTTTTTTTTTTTTTTTTTTGGTGTGTGTGTGTGTGTGTGTGTGTGTGATTGTGTGTGACCCACTGGTTTAACTGAAGCTGTCCTCCTGTCCAGGCTTATGAAAATACTCCTTGGAGGCTGATGGGCTTGATCGTGGGTAACAGGAAGATACTGACTCCACCTCCTCCAGCATCTATCAACGGCCACAATTCCCCAGGAAAGGATAGGGCCCCATGAGACCTTCTCAGATCCAGGACTGAGTGACTGTTGTGTAGGCCCAGTGCAGGCAATCTTAGCTCCTGTGAGTTCATGATTGCCATTGCTCGGCATGCCCAGAAGATAGTGTCTGTAGCCCTTCATCTCATCATCAATGATAAGACAGATGTAATAGGTAGATGTTTATATGCTTTTACTACCTGAAATTTTGAATTTAAAAATTCCTTAAGTTCAAATAAATCATTATGAAATACACCAGATTAAATACTAAATTTTAAATTCTCAATTGTCTCTAAGCAAGTTACATTTATATTAAGAACTAGAAGACTATGAAGATGTTACATTTTCTTGGGCATTGCATGGCATGGGTGCAGTTAACATACATGCAAGAAATATGCTCATACACATAAAATAAAAAATAATAAAATACTTAAAAAATATTCAAATGGAAATTTTAGCTTCTTATTTTATTTACAACTTTCATCTCTCCTCTCTCTCATACACACATACATACACACATATATATACACACATACATTCATACACACACACATGCACATGCACAGATAAGCAAACATTATGTACTTAGCTCTTTCTCCTATGATCTGTTAAAAAATATGAAGGACTAAAGTTTCTATAACTTCTGTCCTATGTGAAATAGATACAGATTTCTTTATTTCCCCATAAAAGACATTCTATCTATATCACTGGAAAATCAAGAATAAAACTGAGAAATAATTTTTTTCAAAATATGTATTAATGAAATCTATACCAACCGTCAACTAGATGCTCTGGCTAGTTGCTGAAAAACACAGTGAGAAACAAGGCAGAGAAGGATTTTAAGTCCTGAAAATTTGATCCCATATTTCAACATTAGCACAAAAATGACCCTGTATTTCTCAAAATAGTCCATCTGTCTTTGATTCATCTGGATTTTTTTCTGATTTTTAAAAACTTGTTTTCATTTTGTTCTTTGAAAAAGGACCCCACATAGCCTAAACAGGCTTGAACTCTTTATGTGGCCAAGGATGACCTTGAACATCTGATCCTTCTGCCTCTGCCTCCCAAGTACTGGAACAATGGGGTATACCGCCATGCCTGTCTTGCCCTGACTTCTTTTTTAAAATATTTTTCATTTACTATTTGTGGTGTGTGTGTGTGTGTGTGTGTGTGTGTGTGTGTGTGTGTGTGTGTGTGTGTGTGTGTATGTGTGTGTGTTTGCAGTCACTGTGCACTAGAGTCCATACATGTGGAGGTCTTCAAACAATTTTGGGGCTCAGTTCTCTCTTTCTACGGTGGGATCCAGGCTCATTCTAGCTTCTTAAGCAGAGATAATAAATTAGCTTCATGGCAAGATCTGAACCGTAAATTTGGCCTGGACCTTCTCAAAATTCTTTAAATTATTTTTTCAAAAATGACAATTTCATACACGAGCAATGTATTTAAAATGCCCTATCCCAACACCTCCCCATTCCCAAATTCACCCCATCCCCTCTGAACTTCCTGACTTCTTTGATTGCTATTGATTCTCCCTCAGAATCCATTGACTGTAGCTCTTCATCTAAAGGTGGAACCTTGTAAAATTCCCTCCATCCACACTGATACGTCAGCTGGTGCTGTCATTATGCAGGTCTTGTTTTGGCAACCGCACTGCTGAGATATCATGCGTTCAACTTCACTATAATGTCTAGAATATACTTTCTTTTAAACTACTTTAGTTGTCATTTTTATGTATATGTGTGTAATGTTTGCACGTATATAAGTGCACCTGTGTCATGCAATACCCATGGAGATCGGAAGAGGGTGTTGGATTCCCCTGAAACTGAAGTTATGGATGATTGTTAGTCACCGTGTGGGTACTGGGAATCGAATCTGGGTGCTCTGCAAGAGCAGCAGTGCTCCTAACCCTGAGCCATATCTCCAGCCCCTAGAATATACTTTCTAACAGCAAGCATCCTGGTCCTCCGACTCCTACAATCTTCCTGCCCCACTTTTTGGCTATATTCCCTGGGACTTAAGTGTATGATTTGTCTTGGAGATATTTTAACTGTGGCAAGGAAACTTATGGTCCCTTATTCTCTGCAGTTTTTGACTTTAAAAGAAACTTTATTGAGAATTTCATACATTCATATAAAGTGTTTTGATCAAACCCATGCCCACTCTCTCCCCTCCAACACCTCCCATATCTCCCCATCACTTTTTCTCTGACAACTTCGTGTGCTCGCCCTTCTTCTTTAATTTCTATGGGGCTTTCAGCTACTCAAACATTCCCTCTTCTAAAGTGATAACCCCTTCCTTCCTTCCTTCCTTCCTTCCTTCCTCCCTCCCTCCCTTCCTTCCCACCTTCCTTCCTTCCTTTCTTCCTTCCTTCTTCCCTTCCTCCTTCCCTCCCTTCCTCCCTTCTTCCCTTCCTTTGGAACAGAGTATGTTGCTAAGAGGCCCAAGGACATTTTGAGTTTTAGCGAAGAAAATGGCTACTTTTGGGGGGTCTTTTTTACTCTAACTGCCTACCCAATTCCTACCTCCTATTCTTATCATACCATCCTCTGATGAGGTTACCCAAATTGCTGATAGGAAATTGGGATGCAGACT
>NW_008336314.1:1610555-1611368 GCF_000622305.1 Nannospalax galili | reverse complement strand
TACAGGGGGTCACTATAGAATTGGAGACCGAGATTTGAAGTCTGACATCTGAGCAGCACTTTCTGATTAGGAACAAAATCATCAATGAGAAATTATTCTCTAAATAACTTTTTAGATGGACTTAAGCCTAATGTCTGGGACATGTAATCCCTTGAACTCTTAAATATACTGATGACTTTACTCTTTGGTTATAATTTCCTTTTGAGTGTTTAAGATCATACAATTAGCCCAAATAAATCAATTTATTTTTACACTTAAGGTCATATGAAGATCTATTCCTCAGGGGTCACATGGGCTATGGAGGAGCTCCTGACTCCTTTCTTTTACCAGTTCCATCTATGTGAAGATAAATCAAAGGTCCTGATCGACTATATCTGGTTTCACTAGGAAGCATGGATGAGATGTTTCCTGAGTTGACTCACCTTTTGTAGACTGGAGACTGGTTGAAGTCCATTTCATGGGGTCTCCACGGCCTAACTGAACAAGAGGACAGGTGACTCACCACATTTACAGGACATTTTGAGAGAGGTTCCATAGTTCCCTGGAACTTAGTTGACCTTGGAGGGCAAGGGGAAAAAACTGTCTTTTAAGTCCCTCTGACCAGATTAGTACAGGCCTCAAAGTATGGCAGTTAAACGTTCAATAAGGTTAGTTCCACCAGTCTGGTACTTTGAATTACCATGTGCTATATAGATAAAGCTTGGGTAAAACCAAAAATCCTCAGGTAAACCTTGACTAGATACATTTTGCTCAGGAACTTTAAATATTAACTTGACTCAGGATGCCTTAGTTTTGTTACTGAAGTTACAAAAT
>NW_008336314.1:1607100-1609425 GCF_000622305.1 Nannospalax galili | reverse complement strand
ATTTCTTCCTTTGAGAACTCTCTGTTCAGATCTTTAGCCCATCTTTTCATTTGGTCATTTGGTTTCTCCATTCTTTGTTTCTTGAGTTCTTTATATATTCTGAATGTTAAACCTCTGTGAGATGTGTCACTGGTGAAGATGTTTTTCCCATTCTGTGGGTTTTCTCTTCACTTTTTTGATTGTTTCTTTTGCTGTACAGAAACATTTTAGTTTAATGAGGTCCACTTGTTGATTGCTGACCTTAATTCCGGAGCAACTTCTCTCTGATTTAGAAAATTCTTTCCTACACTTATATCTTGTAGGTTACTGCCAATGTTTTCTTCTAATAGTTTCAGGGTTTCCAGTTTCAGATTGACGTCTTTGATCCATTTGGAGTTGACTTTCGTGTAAGGTGAAAGATAAGGATCTAGTTTCATTCTTCTACAGGTGGCAATCCAGTTTTGCCAACACCATTTGTTGAAGATGCTGTGTTTCCTCCATTGTGTGTTCTTGGCACCTTTGTCAAATACCACGTGGCAGAAATTGCATGTACTCAGGTTTGGGTCTTCAATGATGTTCCATTGATCTATGTGTCTATTTTTGTGCCAGTACCATGCTGTTTTTTATGATCACAATTCTGTAGTATACTTTGAGAACTGGTATAGTAACCCCCGCCCCCCAGTGTTGCTCTTTGTGCTCAGGGTTGCTTTGGCTATCTGGGTCTTTTGTGCTTCTATACAAATTTAAGGATTTTTTTTTCTAATTCTGAGACGTATGTCATGGGGATTTTGATTGGGATTGCATTGAATCTATATATTGATTTTGGTAGGAAGATCATTTTCACAATATTAATTCTCTAATCCATGAGCATGGGAGGTCCTTCCATTTCCTGGTGTCTTCCTCAATCTCTTTCTTTAACAATTTAAAATTTTATTTGTAGAGATTCTTTGTGTCTTTGGTCAGATTTATTGCAAGATATTTTAATTTTTTTGTGGCAATCGTGAGTGGGAGCATTTCCCTGCATTCTTTCACCAATTAATTATTATTGGTATACAGACAAGCCACTGATTTTTGTAGATTGATTTTATAACCTGCCACTATACTGAAAGTGTTGATCAGTTCTAGGAGTTTTCTTGTGGAACTTTTGGGATTTCTTAAGTATAGTATCATATCATCTGCAAAAAGTGATATTTTGACCTTTTCTTTCCCAATTAATACTCCTTTAATTTCCTTTTCCTGTCTTATTGCTCTAGCAAGAGTTTCAAGCACTATGTTGAAAAGGAGTGGAGATAGTGGACATCCTTGTCTGGTTCCTGATTTTAATGGGAATGCTTCCAGTTTTTTTCCATTTAGAGTAATGTTGGTTGTGGGTTTGTTGTATATAGCTTTAGTTATGTTGAGGTATGTTCCCTCCAGGCCAATTCCTTCTAGGACTTTGGACATAAATGCATGCTGTATTTTGTCAAAAGCCGTTTCTGCATCTATTGAGATGACAATGTAGTTTTTGTCTTTAAGTCCGTTTATATGATTAATGACATTTATTGACTTGCGTATATTGAACTAGTCCTGCATGTCTGGAATAAAGCCTACTTGATCATGGTGAATGATCTTTTTGATGTGTGTCTCTATGTGGTTTACAAGTATTTTATTGAGAATTTTTGCATCTATGTTCATTAAGGATATGGGTTTATAGTTTCTTTTTTGGTTGTGTCTTTAACCAGGTTGGGTATTAGAGTGATGCTGGCTTCATAGAAAGAATTTGGGAATTCTCCTTCTGTTTCCATCATTTTGAATAATTTAAGTAATATTGGTTGGAGGTCTTCTTTAAATGTCTAGTAGAATTCCTCTGTAAATCCATCTGGGCCCGGACTTTTTTTAATTGGGAGGCTTTGTATTACTGTTTTGACTTCCTTTTATGTTATGGGCCTATTTAAACTCTTGGTCTCTTCTTGGTTTAACTTTGGTGGTTCCCATGATTTTAGACATCCACCCATTTGTTTCAGATTTTCAAATTTAGCAGCATAAGTTTTAAAATATTTCCTTATAATGGTTTGGATCTTTTGGGTGTCTTGGTGATGTTGCACCTTCATCTCTGATTTTGTTGATTTGGAGGTTCTCTCTCTCTTTTTTTTGGTTAACTGGTCTAAGGGTCTGTCTTTTTTGTTTTTTTTTTCAAAGAACCAGCTCTTAGATTCACTATTCTTTGTATTGTTTTCTTTGTTTCTATTTCATTAATTTCTGCTCTGATTTTTGTTATTTCTTCTCTTCTTCTGAGTTTGGTTTCATTTATTCTTGCCTTTTCAGCATCTTGGGTTGCAGTGTTAGGTCATTTATTTGAGCTCTCTC
>NW_008336314.1:1585565-1606349 GCF_000622305.1 Nannospalax galili | reverse complement strand
CTGAGTATGGTGCATATATGTTAAGGATTGTAATATCTTCTTGGATAACTGTTTCTTTTATCAGAATGAAGTGACCCTCCTTATCACTTCTAATTAATTTTAATTTGAAGTCTATTTTGTCAGATAATAGAATTGAAACCCCTGCTTGTTTCTTAGTGCCATTTGCTTGGAATTTTTTTTTTTTTTTCCGTCCTTTTACCTTAAGGTAGTGCCTGTCCTTGAAGGTGAGATGGGTTTCTTGCAGACAGCAAAGAGATGGATTTTTTTTCTTAATCCACTCACTTAGCCTGTGTCTTTTGACTGGGAAGTTCAGTCCACTGATATTTAAGGTTATTATTGAAAGATGTGTAATAGTTGCTGTCATTTTGATTGCTTTTTATGTTCTCTGTCTCGTTTTGCATTTCCTCAATTATACCTTTATTTATTTTCTTTTGTTGCCCCAGGGTATAGTCATTTCTCTCACCACCCTCTGTATTGCTTCAAGTATTCTTTGAAGAGCTGGCTTCAGGCTATTCATGTCATGGAAGATTTTTCTTTCCCCCTCAGCTATAATAGACATTTTTGTTGGGTAAAATATTGAGGGCTGGCATCTATTGTCATGTAGAACTGGAAATACCTTTGTCCAAGCTTCTCTGGCTTTCATAGTTTGCATTGATAAGTCACCTGTAATTCTGATAGGCTTTCCTTTGTATATGACTTGTTTTTCTTTTGCTGCTTTCGGTATCCTCTCTTTGTTCTGTACATTTAGAGTTTTTAGTATGATATGTTGTGGGGAGTTTATTTTCTGATCCTGTCTATTTGGTGTTCTATGTGCTTCCTGTATTTGTCTTTCCTTAATTTCAGGAAATTCTCTTCTACAGTCCTGTTTAAGATCTGGTCAACACCATTAACCTGAAATTCTTCTTCCTCTATTCCAATGATCCGTTGATTTGGTCTTTTCATGGTGTCCCACATCTCTTGCATTTTACATTCATGTGTTTTTTTTTAAATTTCCATAATATTTGCTTGAGTGGTCCAATTCTTCAACTTTATCCCCCAGTGTTGATACCCTGTTTAAGATCTGGTCAACACCATTAACCTGAAATTCTTCTCCTTCCTCTATTCCAGTGATCCGTAGATTTGGTCTTTTCATGGTGTCCCACATCTCTTCCATTTTACATTCATGTGTTTTTTTTTTAATTTCCATAATATTTGCTTGAGTGGTCCAATTCTTCAACTTTATCCCCCAGTGTTGATACCCTGTTTTTCATTTCATTCATTCTAGCAGTGAGGCTGTCCCCTGTTGTTTCAAGTTGGCTTATTGAATTTTGTACTTCCTTCTTCATTTCTGCCTTTTTTCTTCAATGTTTCTATCTCTTTTGTGAATTCATTCAGAAGTCTATCCCTATCTTCTTTTAATTCTTTGATTTGTTTATATTTTTTTAAAATTCATTGAATTCCTTGATCATGTTTATGATTGTTCTTTTGTTCAGTGTCCTGGGTTATCTCTAGGGGGTTCTCCTTGTAGAACTCTTCTACAGGACTGGTGGAGTTTGGTGGGACATAGTGTTGTAGCTTTCCATTTCATTATTCTCTTGTTGTGATTTTGGCATGTGAATTTCTTTTGTTTATGATTCTGAAATGAGAATTACATTGAAGTATGCTTCTGTTTTTATTATCGGGGTGCCTAGGTCCTTTCCTTATTGGTTATGTAAAGCTGGTTGGTACAGGGTTCAGGTTCTCTCAGGTTTTATTTTTGAGGGAACCGATGGCTTCAGGTTTAAGTATTCAGGAGTACCCACAGAAGCCCAAGTCAGATTCCAGTCAGGTACACTCAGGCTTCCTTGTAAGGTTCAAACCCTTATTAACAGGAACTCAGAGAAAATTTGGGAATTTCTCTAATCGGGGAGGGGGGTGATTTTGGGACTCTCCGTTGGTCTGCTGTGTTCTCAGTTCCTGTGCTAGAGGGAGGCTAGAACCCAACACTCTCTGGTGGTGTGCTGAGATCACAGCCGCTACCCCGATGGAGGTTAGAAACCACCCTCTCAGGTTGTCTGCTAGGATCTCTTTATTCTCTGTGTTCTAACTAGTTGTGGAACTCTGTAATAGCCTCCATCTGTTGCAAAAAGGCGCTTCTTTGATGAGTGTTGAAAGCTGCATTTATTTGTGGATATAAAAAATAAATATTTAAAATAAAGTAAGAAGTAACATTGATTTAGGAAATTGGTGGTAGTAGGTCCTCCTCCAAGGTTTATTACCTCTCCAGTCATGGGTATTTGGCTGTATTTACAGAACCAGGCATGGATTCCCTCCTACTGAGTGGACCTTAAGTCTAATTAGACAGCTGTTGGTTACCCCAAAGACAAAAGTGATACTATTGCACTAATAGGAACATTTTCTCTGCTGGGCATTGTTGAGGTTCATAGGCTTCAAAAGCAGATGGGATCATTGATTCATTTTTCTCCCTTGGCAGCTTGTACAGCACCTTCCAATACTATGAGAGTTTGTCCTCAGGGAGAAGGTTACCAGGTCAATTCTAGCTCAAATTCAAAAAGTCCTGTGTCTGAAGTGGTTGGAATCTTCAGCAATAAGGTCTTACCTTCAAGTTCTGGGAGGTATCCAAAGCTATGAAAATAGCCTGTATTGTTTTAGGAGTGACTTGGACCATAAGACCAACAACTCAAAGGGAGGTTTCCCGTGCCTACCACTGAGATTTTTCTTAGATATCAAAATTTCTTTTTCAAACCAGTTGCCAAAATTTGGAAATTTTACATAAAACTCAGGATGAAACTTTCTTGTGATAAATCAAGCCAAGCAATGCTGAATCTGCAACCTTGCACAGTAGCAGACAACCAAGATCAATAGCTACTGACCACCTTTAGGCAAGACATTCAGAATAGTGTGGCCATAGACCTGATCACTTTTACATAGGTTATGGAATCTCCATTTAACTACAGATCTTCCATTAGCATATTATAACCAGCCCAAATCATTAATCTAATTCTTCTGTATTACCTTCTTTGACATTTGTTTGCATCTTGTGCTTTACAGGTTTTTATCACAGCTTATAAATCAAACCACCCAGGAAATTATTCATCTTTATGTACAATATCAGTAGTAGGAAGTTCATGAGCAATATGCGAAATAATTTTTTTGAGTTTGAATATTCTTTAATATCTAGTATACAGTCGGGTAGCCCCACCACTTTAGAAGTGGAGGCAGGCAGATGAAAAGTTGAAGGCCAGCCTTGGCTACATAGCAAATTTGAGACCAGCCTAGGATACATGAGACCCTATCTCAAAAAGCATAATATGGACGACCATATTTGCAATAGTAAATTATATTACTAGGAGTAAAACAAATCTAACTCTTAATTAGTTCTGACCTCCAGGAATTCCATGTTTTGACAGGTATAATTAGAACATTACCCGCTCTGTAGGGTAACTCCAATCAAACTCTTTATATAAAGAGTATATACATGTACGCTAACATAAAATACGAGGTTTCCATATGACTTTTTCAAACATCTTTAGTGTCCTCCCTTACTTTCATTAGCTTCCTCATTAATATTTATATGAACTATAATTCATACTCATATTTAATATGTGTGAAAGTTGTGATTTTTACCTCTTTATTTTGAAAATTATCATTACTTTTTATACCGAACCACTGGGAATCTTGCCTGTGGCCACCTTGGAGGTTACACTGGAGGTATGAGGGCTCCTGGCACTAGGTGAGAAGTGAGGTGATAAACAATGATTTGGACCAATTACATGATTACAGAGCTGGGGTTTTCAATGGGCTCCAGGTGGTCAGGCATGTCTTCAGATCACTCAGGAAGCAGTGGCTGGAGCAGGAGCCAACTACAGAGGCCTGACAAATACTGGGCCTGCTTTGAGGCACCTCGGTGACATCAGAGACAGAGTCTCAGTGATCAGTGATGACTGAGGGCTCCAGGGATTGCCCATCGTTTATTTGGCCAGGGGTTTTCTGAGGATCTGCTGGCAAACTGCTCAGTTCTTCTTGGATTCTGAGGATCTGATTGTACGTGATCATCAAGAAGCACCAGTCTTAGTCTGCCCAGTGCAGAGCTCCACCACCAGGTCAGCAATGAAAGCATCCTCCATCTCCCCAAAGTGATAGGACACCATGATGCCCCAACCATTAGACTGGGTCAGTTTGCACGCCTGCAGAAACTCTGTCACAGAGCCGATCTGGTTCATTTTGAGCAGGAAGCAGTTGCAGGACTTCTCACCCACAGCCTTGGCAATCTGTTTTGGGCTGGTCACTGTGAGATCATCCCCAATGACCTGGATGCCTGCAACTAGTTATGAACTTCTGCCAAGTTTCCCGGTCATCCTGGTCGAAGGGGGTCTTCGATGGACACCACTGGATGAAGGACTTACAGTTCAGCCAGCTTGACAGGTGTGATGTACCTGCTGGCATCATGAGGAGACTTGAACTGCAGGTTGTATTTGCCAGACCTGAAGAACTGAGAGGCAGCTACCTCCATGCAGATGACCACCTTGTCAGTGTAACCAGTTTTCCCAACTTCGTTCTTCAGCACCTCCAGGGCTTCTCTATTCCTTGGGATGTTGGGTACAAACCCGCCTTCGACACCCACATTGGTGGCTTCCTTCCTGTATTTCTCCTTGATGACGTTCTTATAGGGTGTGGTAAACTTCTGTTCCAATGTGCATGGCTTTCCAGAAGCTGTATGCACCCACAGGGAGAATCGTGAACTCTTATTATGGCCAGAGAGTTGCTGATGATCACATTGAAAGTCAGAACTGGCAGGGTGACCCCAGGGTTACCAGACAAGTCCACGATGTGTCGGTACAGGGCACACCCTTCTCTATAGCACCAGCTTTGTAGACAGCTAAGGATACTCCTGGAATGCCATTCGTGCCAAACAGATTTATTTTCAGTCCCGTCCATTTCAATCATCAGTTTTTTGGTTTTTTATTCTACAACGTTTGGTTTCTTGCCAACCAGGGTAGGTATTAATAGTTTTATTGATGTGCTCAACAGCCATTGAGACACCCTTCCCGTCATAGCGAATTTGTCCCGGAGTTCCAGGGCCTCACGGGTACCAGTTGAGGCACCACTGGGCACAGCCACTCCGAAGAGACCTTTTGAGGTGTGGAGGTCAACCTCAACCATGGGATTCCTACAGGAGTCAAAGATCTTTCCGGCATGAGAATTTCTAGCGGCCGGGTCACTGTGTAGAAAAGGAGCAGATGGTGCTGTGGACACCAAAGAGCGTGGTGAGAAAAGAGTTGCAGGCACTCAGAATTCCTGAGCGGCTCTCTGGACATCATTTTTAATAATATTATATAGTATATCAACTCCTAATTACCCACAGGGCTCATTATACTCATATCAGCGGAAATTTTTAATTTTTTAATGTATATTTTTATTGAATTTTTGTGCATTTCATACAAAAAATCGTAATCATCTTCATACCCTCTCCCCATCTTTATACCCTCCTGAAGTTCTCTTCACATGACTTCATGCATCTATCATATATATTAATGGCTATGGAGTCAAGTTTGTGTCCCCAGATGTCCCTCAGTGCAAATTCATTCACTGGAGTCTAGTCAGCCTATCTAGATTCTCTCCATTAAAAAAGTTCAATCCTCACACAGCAGTGATCAGCTGCCAGTTGTTATGGCTAAGGACTGCTGCCCATTTCCCAAATTCTATGCTGAGCTTTTGTTTCGTATGTGTGGGAGAAAGTCGGACAATCAAATGTATAAGAAAGAGTTGGAAGGGCAAATGAGCTGGCTCAGTGATAGAGCACTGGCTGCTCTTCCAGAAGACCTACACTTACATGACTAATAACACTCATCTGTAACTTCAGTTCCAGGGGATATGACGTGCTCTTTTGACCTCCATGCACATTGCATGCATGGATGTACTTACATATGTGCTGGCAAAACACTCATACACATAAAACAAAACAATTAAAAAAGAAACAGTAGACAAATATCATTTGCCAGTCAGCTTAATCTAATCCAAACTGACATCGCCAATGAATGCTAAGACTAGAAGACAGATTTTGATGGGATACTGTGCATTGTTATAATTTCTGAGTTCCTCATTACAAAATTCTTGTCAATTTCAAAGAAAAGGAATAATGGTGTTTTGGTAGAAAAATACTGCAGACATGAACTGGGCCTGAAAATCAAAATTAATATCACTGGTGGTGTGAGGAGTATTGTGTGTCCTTAATGTACTCCACTAGGAGAATATGAATACTTCCTTCCATATTCCTGCCAAGAGAACACAGCACATGTCTTGTAATAATTAAATCAAGGACCCTGAAGGTATATGTAATAGAATTATAGACTTTTAAGATGATCAATAAATGGAAAATTATCCTAGATTGTATAGCACTAAAATTATATGCAATTAAATACGCTGTGTGTTTCTGAATTGAATCATATGCCAAAAAGTAAAGATATTATTGGTACAGTTGGCCAAATTTGAATAAGGTTGGTATATTTGGTAATGGAGTATCAACGTGTTTCTTGATTTGGATAATTATGTTGAATGTATTTAAGGTACCTACATACAATTTGCTTTCAGCACACCTATAGCTTTTAGGTGAATTTAAAATTATTAAAATTAAATAAAAGTTGCAGAGTTAGAATGCATTTCTAATAAACATATTAACAGAAGAAAGGAATGGAAAGGAAAAACATCTTTATTTCCATAAAGAAGACAAAGTTTTATAATTTGGACTTCCATTTTTGGTTATAATTATGCTATGCCACTTATTATTATAGCTATAATCCCAACAACTTATTCCCCAGACAGCTTAACGAAGGCCAAACAGAGACAGCATGGCTGGTTCAACTTCGGTGTTTATAAAGATTTTCCTCAGCAAATTAAAATTTCCCATAGACATGGAATGCACAGTCAGGACCACCTAAATACAGAAAGCACAAAAAGTCAAATTGTAGGCACAAATATCCCTAAAGTAAATGATAAACACATGAATCTACTAAGGGATATTTTCATGATGCTGTAACTTTAAACTTCTTCATGTGCTGAGAAAATATCTTTTTGAAATATCTCTGCAACTGTTTAACATTGGAAATGAATGTGCTCATGTGAGCATTTATGGAATGCTGCCCATCAAAAAGACATTGAAGCTATAGTAAATTTGCTTCTGAATTAGTCCCCCATGACCTAGTACATTTTAATCCCTTGCTAATTATCATTCCTATCATAAGTAATTCTGCCTTCTCTATAATGCTGTACTCTAATTTCATGTTTATTTCCTTTTGACCAGTTAATTTCTCTCCATTTTAAAAGGCAGAGAGACTTCTTCAGTGATTCTTTCTTTGAACCTCTAATATTATATTTGACCCTCCCTATTTATATTTAGTTTTGAATGACTTAATCAGTACTTTGTAGTCACTTTAGTTCAATTTTACCAAATATCATGGATTATAAGGCAACTTGTGACAGAGGCAGCAAAAGTCACAGTTTCATGTACAGGAGGCCAAACACCATGCTGCTCTCAGGGATAACCAGACAAGACGAGAAGGTTGCCTTCACTGGCCCCAGAGTCATTCCAGGAAGCTACGACTTTTGCTTTATTGGCAGGAATAGTCTCATGAATTGCTCATTCAAAACTTATGAACAATTAGAAACCTCACTGAAGCACTAACAGAAGCTAATATAGTCTGCAAATATCTAAATTAGCTACAATATTTCCCCATTTAAGCAGATTTTTTTTTATTAAATTTGGCAAAAAGACCAGGTCAGTTAACCAGAGATTGTTTCTGTACAGACTGTAATACCACTTCACTGGCAACACCTGAATTTTGTGATTTTTTCATCACAGGTGGAGAAGCAGAGGCACAAAAGAGTGAACAGTATAAGTTCACAAAAAAGAGATCAGGGTGGGATTTAAAGCAAGGCAATTAAAACCCCTCTCTCTTTTAATTGTTTTAGTGTGTGTGTGTGTGCACGTGTGCAGGCCACAGTGCAAGTGTGTTAGAGGACAACTTCTGGGAGTCAGTTCCCCTTCCCACCTTCTTGAGTCAGAGTCTTTCTTGTTTCTGCTGCATTGCGCTGTACACCAGAGTAGCTGGCCTACAAACTTCCTGGTGATTTTCCTGTCTCTGCTTCTCATCTCCTAGTAGAAGTGTTGGAATTACAGATGCAGCCACTGGACCCAGCTTTCTGCAGGACATGGGTGCACTCACATACATGCAGGCAGTACACTTGTACACATTAAATAAAAATAATAAATTATTAAAAATATTTTATTGAGTTCTGCGCATTTAATTTAATAGATCTTAATCAAATTTAGGCTCCCTCCCTCATCAGCAGCTCCCAGAGTCCCCCCACCCCCATCAGTTTTCATGCATTCTGTCATATGTGTTAAGTCCTGACCAGTTAAGCATTTGTATCCACTACTGGGGTCTAGTCAGCATATCTAGAGTCAATCCTTTAAGGAAGATCTACTCTCCCTCACTACACAGTAATAAGTTTATAATAGTTCCTCGGCAGGGGCAGGGTTGGAACCTGCTGCCCATGTCCCTCATCTCTGCTGGATTTTTGTCTCACTCAGGTGGCATGGATCTTGTGCATGCTGTCACCATTGGTGCAATTCATATGAGCAAGTTCCCAGAGATCTGACAGCCCCTGTTTCGTGTTCATGCACCAACCCCAACTTATCATCTTTCTGCCTCTCTTCCACAATGGTCCCTGAGCTGTGGGTTGGTGAGGTTTAGTATAGGAGTCCTATACAGGGACATGCACTTTGCAGTCTCTAATTCTTTAAAACTTAGCCAGTTGTGAACTTTTGGGTACAAAGCACTGTTGTATGTGGAAGCTTTGCTGGTGAGAGTTGAGAAATGTATTAGTATTCTCTCTAATTCTCTCTATTTCCTGTTCTGCTATGTTTCACAAGTCTTAGGGGTACAGGTTTCACTGCAGATATGTCACTTGGGACTGGGCATCTCTCAGACATATATTCATTCTATGTGATAAGTTATGGGATTCTGTAATAGCCTCTATTTGTTGCAAAAAGAAGCTTCTTTGATGACTGGTTATGGCATACTTCTCTGTGAATATAAGAATCCATATTTAGCATACGGTAAGAAATTTCGTTTGTCTAGAGCTATGACAGAGATAGAGTTTTCTCTGGGATCTATGACCTCTTCAGTCATGTATATTTGGTTACATTTATAGAGATACCCACAGGTTTCCAGCCATTCAGAGGGCTTTAAGTCTAATTAGATAGCTGTTGATTACCCCCTAGATAAAAGTGTCAATAGTGCACTAATAAAGATGATTTGCTGTGCCAATCATTGTCCTTATTAGTCTTTACAGCTGGGGTGACCACTGATTGATTTGTTCCCTTAGCAGCTTAGTATCCTCTAGAACTATGAGAGCTAGTCTTCAGAGAGAAGGCTTCCAGGTCAGTTGCTCAATTGCTCTAAGTCCTGTGTCCGAAGTGGGTCCTGACTTCAGCAGTAGGGTCTTATATTCAAGTTCTGGGAGGTAATCAAAGGCTCTGGCAATAGCCCATTATTTTGGGAGTTTCTTGGACTACTCTGACCCACAGCTCAAAGAGGTTTCTCCTCTCTGGCATTGCATTCCTTCAGGTATACCACATGCACTTGTGTTCAGACACTGTATGTGTATTTTTCAGGGGCTTTTAATACTACCTAAGCTTTTGCATCTCCACCTCTCTCCCTGTCTAACCTCCCTTCTCACTCTCTAGTTTAAATATCTTCATTTTCCTCTTGATAATACCTGTCTCCTAATATCCCCCATCCCTTGAGCTCCTTCTTCCCCTTTACCACCATGGTTCCTTGTATATCCTTCCCTCCTCCCTTTCCAGTTGAATACCCCATTTTCCCAATTTCCCCCTCGGTAGCATCTATCCCCCTTTCTACGGCTCTTTCCTTCCCTTTACCTCAGTGCTTCCCTTCCATTTTCCTGACTCCTGTTGTTACATCAAGATATATTCTCACATATAGGAGATTGGTTCTAAGAACCACAAATGAAGAGGAACATATGTCACTTGCTTTTCTGAGTCTGTGTTACTTCACTTATTGTAACAGTTTCTAGTTCCATCAGTTTAACTGCAAATTTCATAATTTTGTCTTTTGTAATTGCTGAGTGGAACTGTTGTATAAACGTACCACATTTTCATTATCCATTCATCAGTTGAGATTGTTTCCATTTCTTAGCCATTGTGAAAAGAGTAGTAACAAAACGTGGATGTACAGGTATCTCTACAGTAGGATGAGTCTTTTGGTTTTACACCAAGGAGTGGTATAATCAGATCATATGGTAGATTTATTTTTAGTTTTTTAAAGAGTTCCCCCCACTGCTTTCCATAGTGGTTGCATGAGTTTGCATTCCCACCAGCAGTGAATGAGCGTTCCTTTTTCTCTACAGCCTCACCAGCATTTGGTGGTGTCTTTTGTTCTCTTGATCTTAGCCAGTCTGACTGGGATATGATGTTGCTAATTATTAAGGATGCTGAGCAGTTTTTAAGGTGTTTCTTAGTTATTTTTATTTCTTCTTTTGAGAACTCTCTGTTCAGGTCCTTAACCCATCTTTTTATTGGGCCATTTTTTTCTTGTTTCTTTGTTCTTTGAATTATTTGTATATTTTAGATATTAGTTCTCTGTCAGATGTGTATCAGGTAAAGATTTTCTTCCATTCAGTGGATTTCCTATTCACTTCTTTGGTTGTTTCTTTTCCTATACAGAAGGTTTTGAGATTAATGAGGTACCACTTCTTGATTGTTGACCTTAATGCCTGAGCAACTGATGTCTGATTTAGAAAGTCCTTTCCTACACCTGTATCTTGTAGGGTACTGCATATGTTTTCTTCTAGGAGTTTCAGAGTTTCAGATTTCATTGTCTTCAGCTTTTTTATGTGGGCTCAGGGGCTCAAACTCAGGTTGTCAGGTTTACGTAGCAATCACTTTCACCTGCTAAACCATCTCAGCCAGTCACCAAAGCCCTCCTTCTTAACTGCTATGTTAAATGGGCATATTACTTTTCCTCAAAATGTTTATCTCATTTAGTCATTAAATATTACCTAAGACAATAATTGAACAGCATTCAGTTTTCCTGGATAAATCCCATATGATCAGAGATCATACTTAGTGTGGCTCTTCAAAGTCTTCTCAACCCTCAGTCAATGTTAGTTTCTTTTTATAATTTTTTTAAAATTTTATGTGTATGTGTATGTTTTGCCTGCATATATGTTAGTGCACCTGTGTCCTATAATGCCCACAGAAGACAGAAGAGGGCATTGGATTTCCTGGAACTGGAGTTGAGGATGGTTGTTGGCTGCCATGTGGGTGCTATTTGAACCCAGGTCTTCTGCAAGAGCAGTCAGTACTTTTAAGTGCTGAGCCATCTCTCCAGCCCAATGCTAGCTTCTTAAAAGGCACTGAGTCATTGTTAAATGAAAAAGAAAGGAAAAAAGGAGACAAAAGCAAGAGAAACAAATGAGAAGAAATGATAAATGCTGGCTAGTATTTGAAGAAAGAGGAACTCTTAAACACAGCTGGTAGGGATATACATGGGAACAGTCACTAAAGAAATCAGTATGGAGATTTCCTCAAGTAGAATTACCTTATAATCCAACTATACCACTCCAGGGTATATACCAAAGTACTCTCAGTCAACACATCACAGAAGACACTTGCACATCTGTGTTTATTGCTGCACCAGTCACAATAGATAAAAAATGGAAGCAGTCTAGATGTCTACCAGCAGATGAATAGATAAAATGTCTGTATACACAATGGAATTTGTTCAACCATAAACAAAAATTAAATCGTGATATTTAGAAGAAATGGATAGAAATGGAAATCTGTATGTTAAGCAAAATAAGCCAGGCATAGGGGAAGCATGAAAGTAGGAAACTGTGAAAGGCCAGGAAGAAAGAAATCTTAATGGAATGGGGAAGCGGGAAAGGAGGATAATGCATGAGGCATGAAAGAAGGGCTCCTTGGAGGTAGCTGGGGAGCAGCCAGAGCAGGGGATGCAGGGAAGGCAGTGGGAGAGGGCATGGGCAGGAATGAATATAATGGCATACATGCAGGAAAATGCCAAAATGAAACCCATTACTTTTTATAGTAACAAAAATTAATATAATAAATGAATACATCCATAAATAAACAAATAATCAATATAAACACATTTTAAGTGTTCAGAGATAAAGTTATACAAGTGAATTAAAACTAACTGTATGCTCAAGTTTTAAAGATTTAGAATAAAGAATAAAATTCTCCTGGGAGACTTGAAAGGAGCTCCAGATGCATACAGCCATACTGAACCATAGTAGTCATCTGCTATCTACTGCTGTGTTATCATCTTAAGACCTAGCAGCTTAGGACTGGAGAGATGGCTCAGCTGTTAAAAGCACTGGCTGCTCTTGAAGAGGACCCAGGTTTGGTTCCCAGCACCCATGTGGTGGCCAACAACCATCTGTAATTCCAGTTCCAGGGTATCTGATGTCCTCTTCTGACCTCCATGGGCATTGCACTTAAATACGTGCAGGCAATACACTCATATACATAAAATAAAAATAAAATAAAAACCCTATCAGCTAGAAAGTCTGCATTTGCCATCTTATACTTCTGTGAGTCAGATATGTAACTTGACTGACTCCACCACCTCAGGTCTCTTCAGAAGGTAGAAATCAAGTTTTCTCAGAGCAGGTTCACAATAGTCTCAATGTCCATCTGAGGCAGATCTGCTTAGAAGCTCTGTTCTGTTGCTAAGATCCCTTTTTGGGGCTGTTGAATAGAGGCAGCCTTTGATGGCTGCCATTTGGGTCTCTTCATCAGACTTGCTACATCAAGGCAGCGAGATGTCTGCTAGCAAGACAGGAGTCATAGTCTTTCATGTCATAGGGAAGCAGACCTCTTCCTTACATTAAAGGCAAGGAACTGTGTCTATCTCAGTCAAAACAGAAGTGAATTATTTAGAGTCATGAATTCCAGGAGGTAGAGATCATTTCAGAAGTCAGAATAACTTTTTCTATATGTTAAAAAGACTGTGTAAATTACATAACCTACTTATAATTGTATATTTTATTAATTTAATCAAAAGACTATAAATATTAGTATGTACTTGTTTACGTAATTATAGAAATAACTGTTACAATGTCATTTTATTTTTGATGGGAGTAGTTAAAATAATAAACTAAAAAGGTAAGGAAAAAGTTACTCATTAAAATGTATGTACATAACATTTTTTAAAACTGAGATAGGAGATGAATTTCTATATACCTAGCACCCATGTGTGCCTTCTAAGGGAATATCTTATTCACTAAATAAATACTGAAGATGAGGAATACATTTCAGTTCATAAGGAACAGATATATGTAAACTCATGGAAAACAAAAGTAAGACTTAACTAAATGGTGACTAATTTCCACACCAAAAGGTGCAACAGCAAATGCCAGGAAATCACTATAGGAATTCTACTCCAGCTTTCTCAAGAAGAGGTGAAGTTCTCCCAGTCCAAAACCCTATATGTCTCCGAGTCACTTCCTGAATATTTGGCAGGAGCAGGAAGAGACCATGAATACTTCCGGAAACCATTATTCATAAGCATTGAACTGGATAGTCAAAATGGGACATTTGAGACTTTTGGAAAAACATGTCCCTTTTACAAATAGAAGGACGGTATGAGTTTGGTATCTTATGTTTTTAATTGGCCTGAGGTTTCATGGAGTTTGGTTTTTTTTTTGTCAGTGAGGCCTATTTTACTTTAAAATGCAACACAACAATTGAGTCTCAAATTAAAAGGCAGAGAAAGCTGCCAGAACACCCACCGTGAACTACAGATTTTTAGCCTCAGTTAAAGTAGACTTTGCTTATGATTCAGGTCACTGTATGAGGGGGGCATCATGGGGGGTCTCACTAGGAAGTCACCCTACAAGGCACATATTTTTATTTTTCTCCCTCTAATTTTGTAGATAGGGAAAGCAGTCAGAAAACACTGAGACAGAATATATATATATATATATAAAGAATGTGGAGACAGAAAATAAACCAAACCAGAAAATATCTAGACTGAGAAACATAGTATACTGGACCTTTATGATTCCCCCTCACTCACTCCAAAAAGAAATTCCAAACTTCAAGGCATACTCTAGCATAGTTCAGGACATCCAGGTACTGTGTTTTCTTAAAAAAAAAAAAAAAAAACCCAAAACTCTGAAAGTGGCTAGGAATATTTACTAGGATTTCAATGTTAATTACATGTAGTATCTGTGTGGATTTGACCTCAAGTTTGTGGAAGAAGATCAAGAGATTGTTCTTAAAATCAGTTCCACAAAGTTGAAGCAAAGAAGTGGGTACTGTACTAATTATATTTGTATATCATCATACTTCAATCAAAATGGCATAAAAATACAATTTTATACTTATGTAGCCCATTGTTATCTTTTAAAAAAATCACAACTAGTAATCATCCAGTAATTAAGAGCTATCTATAGTCCCAGCTCAGAGATACTTAAAAATTCAGGGTTAGAAGAGCTGGGCAAGAACAAATTGATGTCATGTGTGCACCTGTGTGCAGAGGGAGGCATATGGCCCTAGAAACCATGCAGTACAGCTATGGGTCTAAGTCTTTTCTACAAACCTCATGATCCATGAAAGGGGTGAATCCACTCAACATTTTCAGAGAAAGAGACTCACGACTTTTGGCCTTGGCTACTCCTTCATCTTAAAACTTGCATATCTTTTTATGAAGTTGGAACTCTGGAACGACCATCATTCATGTCCCAGAGTCAGTCTAAGCTATGCTTTGGAGACACGTGCAGAACACACTTGAAGGTCAATGAATAGAATGAGACAAAGATGATTATCCTGAATCTCTTTTCCAAATTAACTAATCTTCAAATGTCAAACAAAATCTTTCCTTATTTTGTAGTGTATCCTGATATGGTCCAGTAGAATCTCTACATTATTCAGGTCACAAGGACAATATCATCTAAAGCTTTAGTTCATTTTACAGAAGGGAATACAACTGTGCCCTAACTTGCCCTGATCTCCATATTTTCTAAATGTAACAGAGACACATGAAGGTGAATTCACATGTCTGGTGGTAAGAATAAGAGAGATATGACATAATCAGATATTAACACTGAATATAAGATATAATCAGAAGCCACTGCTATAGTCCAGGAAAGGGAGTTACATCTGCAAAATAATTTGAGACTTCTGATTTCTCCAGGCAGGAGAAAGCTGCCTTATTTCAGATATACGATTATTTTGATATTGAGTGTATTAATATGAGAAAGGAAAGAAATTGACTTATTTCTAGTATTTAGTTCCTAAAGCATTCATAAATGGTTACAATTTCATTCTTCCCAGTTCTAAGTAGAAAGGAAAGGTCAGCATGCAATTTTTAAGGGATTGAAAAGGGACAGCTGTAAAGGAACAGTCAACAAGGAGACAGAATGAGAAAGAAGGACTTATGGAGGAGCACCAGAAAAAGCAATGTTACTTGAGCCGTGGGGTAGAAGAAGTTCCTAAAGACAATGGGGATAAAGATCTGTGAGTTTCTTTGATGGTGAGTAACCCTCTACACCTTTCCCAATAGCTATATCCATAATTGGTCATAATATTCCCTGTGGTCTGTTTGATACAGAAACCTTAGTGCAACATCATCCATTAAACTCTCAGGCCACCATGCTCCTTAGAAGATGACAGAATCTCAGAACCTCAGCTACATGACTGTGTCATACCCTATTGGCTGTTATACCTTAGCTTTCAGGATTTCTAGTGAGGGCTAAATTGTGTGCCCTACTTTTAATCCCATAGAAACAGAGTGGGAAGAGATTAGCCAATTTAAGATATCTTGAAAGAATTAGCTGTGCTGAATAATGACCATTTCATCCGACTGCTATGGATAGATTTATCTTCTTCCTTGAATGCCCTGGATTACCAAGGAATTCAAACTTCTGTGTAACCTGGAAGGAAAAAATGGTAGGGATCTTCAATAATCATAAAATAGTAATCTTTTCTTTTGCTAAAACTTAATTTCTGCCTACTTAGTGGAAAAGAGTATCGGAATAACTTGTTTTCCTTTTGAGATAAAAAAAATGTCATTCCTCACAGATACAGCTTGGATCTTTAATGTACCTCAGAGGCCCATATGTTGAAGCCTTGGTCCTTAACCTGTGGCCCTAGTGGAAGATAGTTGAATCTTTAGGTTTGCTACTGGAGGTAATGCTCTTGGAGGAAGCCAAGTCATTAGGAATGTATGCTTGAAGGTGACATTGGAGCATCTGCACCTCTCTTTCCTCCCTCTTTAATTATTGGTTATGAAATGAGAAACTGCTCTACTACGCACGCGTGCTTTGCTGGCTGTGCCACAGTCTCAAAGAAGCTATGAACTGAAACCTCTGACCATGAGGCATAATAATTCTTTCCTTTTATATGTTGATCTCATGATTCGCCCCCTGTTATGAAATGAGAAACTGCTCTACTACGCACGCGTGCTTTGCTGGCTGTGCTGTGTTGATCTCATGATTCCCGCCCCCCCAAAGTGGAAGGTTATCACATCCCATATTATTTAAGAATATTTAAATCTAATAGAGATTTTTAGATGCAGGACAGAAGAAACTGTTATTTGAAGAAATTAAATTGTTTATTCAGTCTTTAAGTTGGGAGAGCTAGGACTGGAAGCCAGCTCCTCATTTCTGATGCTGTGTGCTCCACACTCTGTGATTATATTTGCTCTCGGTTTTGACATAAATCTGTCAGGTCATATTTTTATATTTTTTTATGTGTATGAGTATATTACCTGCACACATATAACTGCAACCATGTTGTGCGGTGCTCACAGAGGCCAGAAGATGTCAGATCCCCTGGAACTAAAGTTATGGAAGAGTGTTAGTAACCATGTGGGTGCTGGGAACTGAACCCAGGTCCTCTGCAGGAGCAGTCAGTGCCCTTAACTGCTGAGTCATCTCTTCAGCCCTGTCAGGTCATATTTAATAAATGAACAGCTACATGATTTTATATTGAGGCTCAGAGAATAAAGCTCACTAGTGAATGGAAATCACTCAACATTTATTGGATTAAGTGCATCCTTGCTATAAAATTATCTTATGTCAAAAGATAATATATTAATAATGAAACAATAGATGCTAATTTCTAAACAAGTGTTTATGCACACTATGTATTTAATGGAGCAAAGAGTGTAATATAATGAGTTCCTATCTTTCAAAGACAATTAAAATGTTCATATTTCTTATAGTTATAAAAAAAGTATATGTTAAAGTGATCAGACATGTATCTACAAAATTTAGTTCTGAAACTGAGGTTAAATGAAATGGATGCTCAAGATAAAAATGATCATATTACTGATCCTTGAGCAACGCAGATTGGGACTGTGGGGGTCCACTTATACAGGGACTTTGCTTTTGAAACTTTATGAGAATTTGCAAAAATTCACAGATGAAGTGTATAGCATAGGAATAGTGCAACATTTGAGAAAAGTAATTTCTTGAATGCATAAAATACATGTAGAAATAATCTATTTCATCACAAAGAAACATAATATAGGCATATCTATTATAAAAAGCTAAGTTTATTAAAATTTATGCAAATACAGCTAATACACGGTACCATATATGGTAGAGAGAAATATACACAGGCGTAAACCCGAAACATTAAATCATTACTATCAAATCAACTATGGCACATACTGCTAGTGTGCTGATTTTGTAGGCACCTCCTGGTGCAGATGCAGTAATTCCAGAGTTATATCTAAAAATACTATGTGATGCTTATCATATCCCAGGAAGCAATTCCTCCTCAGAAAATTTATTTCAGTAAAAGTTTGTGTCTCCAGGGCTCGGGATGTAGCTCAGTGCTTGCCTAGCATGCTCTAAACCCCTGGGTTTGATGCACAGCATTGCATAGACCAGATGTGGTAGTACAGCCAACAATTCCAACATTCAGGAGATGAAGGCAGGAGGATCAGAAGTTCAAGCTGATATTTGGTTACATGAGTTCGAGGACAAACTGAGCTACATGAGACTCTATCTCAGTAAAAAAACAATCTTTGCAATTCTCTTATGTTTTCCTTCTGTATAAAATACATGTAATGTACAGAATATGTGTTCATCAGTAAGACTTCTATTTAACAGCAAATTTGGTGGGCATCAAAAGATATATACTCATTTTTTTTACTACTTGACTGTCAGCATCCCTTATTCCCATGTATCTCAGAGGGCAGCTGTATTTTCTTTGGAGGATTTATTTTTATTTTAACTGTGTATATGTGTGTGTGGTGGAGGTATGCACATGTGAGTGCAGGTTCCCATGAAATCCAGAAGAGAGTGCCAGCACCCTTGGAACTGGAGTTATAGGAAGTTGTAGACCACTTACATGGGTCCTGGGAACCAAACATAAGTCCTCTGCAAAAGCAGTATGTGCTCTTGTTATCACTGAACCATCTCTCTAGCCCAGGCAGCTGTATTTCTAAATACAATGACATAACGCTTTTTCATAAAACATCAAAAATGGAGTTTAGATGTGTAATTCATTGTCATAATTCACTTATATCAATCATAAAAAACAATTTATGGCTGTTATATAGTTTCTCAAAGTAAAAGAACACTTTTCCAAAATAATTATCAAGAAAACAGAATTGAAATAGCTTTCTTTGAACTTTGAGACAACTTACGACAATTTGGCGTGGTGAATTTACATAGCTTGTATCTTTCAATATTGATATTCATGGACTGGAGAGATGGCTCAGTGGTTAAGAACACTGGCCGCTCTTGCAGAGGACCTGAGTTTGATTCCTAGCACCCACATGGCAGCTAACCAGCTAACCATGTCTGTACCTCCAGTTCCAGGGGATCCAACACCCTCTCCTCACCTCTAAAGCATTGCACAACATGGATGCACTTACACACATGCAGACAATATACACATACACATAAAATAAAGATATAAATACAAATATCTAAAATACATATTGGTATTCACATCGGGGTTAATAAAAACAATAGACAAAAGGAATGATTAGAATCATAATTAAAATACTAATATTTATCTTCAAAAGAAGTTATTGATTGAATGAGCTGCCCACTTTTACTAATTATAATTGTACATACTGACCTTTTTGCATTTGAATACCCCAGAATGTGTTTGAATCCAGTACACTTTATCTTTCTAATATAGTCAAAATCTTTCAACAGCATTGCTTGCCAAGGGTTCATTCAAACAGACTTCCAGTGAGTAGTTATTCAGTTCTTACTGTATGCAAAGTAGTTCTGTAAAGTGAACAAGTTTTAGAAAGATATTCCTCAGTAAATCTTTAAAATAAAAAATTTAATTTAATTTTTTTTAATTTTAAAAGTAGCAGTTCAGTAGGATACAAGACATTCTTTTTGGTATTATTATTTTCTGCAAACTCTCTTTGTAGGATGTTGAGATTACCTTCTCTCAACTATCTGAGCATTGAAGTAACCATCCTTCATGCTACAAGTTGGCAGTTTAAAAGTAATGAACCTAGTAATGAACCAGTGTAGATGGGCTTTGTAACAGAAGTAGAGGGTTGGAAAGGTGAATGATTTTCTTTCAATCCAGTTCTGAGAAGCTGGAAGTTTGGTGGCAATTGGTGTCATTTGCTGGCAGTTGCCAACCAACTGTGCATTGCCTTGTGGAAAGAAGCAGTTCAAGATAGTTGGGGGGAGTGGTTTATATATAAAGCAAACTCTTATAACCCCCAGAAGATCAAAGCCTGAACCAAACAGGTGAGAATTGTTCACTTAGAGGGTCATCTATGGAGAACCATCAAGGGGAGTTACAAAGCTTGCTAATTCCATTTGAGATTCAACACTAACCCAGGAAAAAAATATAGAAACCAAGAAGGGGCCTGTTAAGTGAAAGTGTCACATTTGTCTTCCTTCTGAAGCAATTCCAGCTCTGAGGCTTCATCACTTGATGAAACATTTTGGTCTACCAGAGAGGATAAATTCCAAAGCAGAATGGAGATGATAATTTTGAAAGGAAATCTGGGAATCATGTGTCTGAGTACTTAAACATAGTTTCAAACTACTACAAGAGTACTTTAAGTAAAGATGTGGCATAGAATAAGAAGAGAAAGGTGAACCAAGATTTCCTGTAGCAATTCTGTGCACAGAAAAGAGAGAAGAAAATAATTCCACTGGAGAGTTATTAGCATATAAAGAATAATCAAGAGGAAGAAATCTGATATCTTTTATATAGAAGTTACAATAAAAGACTCATGGAATGTTTGTTGAATGAATGCATGCATGAAAGATTAAGATAAACAATTCTAAGTTCTAAGAAGCCTGGTATTCATCCAGGAAGAGAACTATCCTGAGGGTGGTTGTCACTAACAATGTATGGCTATGTTGTATTTCCGAAGCCTATGTCCAAGACACAGTAACTCACTGCCACTGTTCACTCTTCATTCAACTGGGGAGCAGAACCTACAGAAGAAACCAGGGGGAAAACCTAAAGAATATATAAAGTATCTTGTAATACATACAAGAAATAATAAGTTTAAAAGAGAATCAGCTAACAAACGCAGATGCGCACATTCTCAGTCTTGTGCTAAGGCACAGATCATAGAAAACTAAGGTGAATTTGGTATTCATTATGTCGTGTAAAAAGTACTGACTAACAACTCTTATTATGCAAGATAACTTAAATATGTGTATTGTGGAACAGGAATGGAAGAATTTTTTAGGAGAGAAGAGTTCAATTTGTACCAAGTGTCCAAGACACATTTCAGCCCCATGATGGAG
>NW_008336314.1:1562588-1585378 GCF_000622305.1 Nannospalax galili | reverse complement strand
TTTTTACCCTTTAAAGAAGATCTCCATTTCATTTTAAAATATGCTGTTTCCTAAATTTTTAATGCTACTAACACTTAGATGTTTGCACATGTGTCTTAATCTCTGTGTATCTGTTTATTACTAGTCACAGTCGGTTACACTCAGATCTTTAGTACCTGAGTATGGATATAAAGTCATCAGGTAAATTTACAGCCACTTTTGAAAGAGATGTATCCTTACTCTGGAATGTGTTACTGAATATAGTAAAGCTGTAATGAAATACTTCTTCTAAAAAAATTGAAATTTCCCAATACAGAAAACATATCTAGAGAGAACCAGATTTAGATGCATAAAAATTCAAAATATTATTTAAAAAATTTTAAATGTGAATATATTGACAAAAGTGCCAATGTAATTGGATACTAAAGATAAAATGTGAACATTCAACGACATTAAGATATACTAAATAATCCGAAAGAAAATGAAATACATTTTTAAAATACAGGATAATTGAAATTAAGGATTGAACAAAGGACAGAAAAAACATAGCTAGTCACAGACAAGTCATGCGGGTCCACGGGGAATTTCTAGGGACAGTCAAACTTCCTGGACTAACAGTTTCCAGCTGAGACAGCTGGCATTCATTCTCCCATGGCAAGGAACAAAGAAAGAAAGATCCATGTGCTGTCCTTATGTTCCTTACCTTATGCTGGAGCATAAACGCTCCTCTTGCATCTACCATATCTCCCCTGTACTCACCATTCTTGGGAATCATTGCAGAGGGCTAGGGGCCGTCTCTGATTCTTACATGTACGTTGCTGGACAGGTTGAGCTGTAACCGCTCTTCCTATCATCCATCCAACTATAGTGCATGCCTTCCTCTCTGGTCTTCCAGATCCCTAAATTGCTAATGCACACTGCCTAGATGTTCGCTAAAAGGTGAAGCATGCAGGAAATGGCCAACTAAAAAGAAACTCTGGAAGTGACATGTACTTTATAGTCAAAGAGAGGACATGCATGCTATACTTGCATGTTGTACTAGGTATAGACTATAAAATTGGTATGGAGGCAAGATCCAGAGTAATCAGGGACTCTGAAGACACTAAGCTAAAATCAGCATATCTCACAGTTTTTATGTTTTCATTTCTTCCCAAGGGAGCGAGAGGAAGCAATAAGGAATCATGATGATGCTACAGGAGGGAGAGCTTGACTTCTTTTACAGACTGAACTAAAATTATTTCACGAAGCACAGAGGGCTGAGAGATGACTTGTGGGTAAAGCACTTGCTGGCAGCTGTGACGGATCCCCAGAACCCATGTAAAAGCTGGGCAGAGTAGTGTCCACCTACAAGCCAGCACTCCTACAGTAAGATGGGAGGCGGAGACTGGAGGATCCTGGAAGACCATGCAACAACGACCCTGGCATATGCAGAAGCAAACAGCAAGGACCCTGTGTTAAGCAAGGTGGATGGCAAGGACCAATATCCAAGGTCATCCTCTGATCTCTATATGTGCACCATGCATGAGTGTTTGAGGGGGAGAGGTCTAAAATGTAAAGAAAGTTTTATAGTTCCTTTTATAAAATGAAAATTCAAGTCTCGGAATTAAGCAATGACTCTTTAATATTATAAAGTTGTTCATAATAGAAGTTAAGTAATGGCAATTTTATCCTCGTAAAATCTTCATAGACTTCAAACCATGACTTAGAACCTCAGTGGTTCAGTACTTTGTCTTACTTAATAGTGTTTAAGATAAAATTTCTCTAGACACACTGTCCCCTGTTTCTGGCTCTCACAGAAGGATAGCTGGCTGCAGTGGAAATTTCACAGTGGCTGTTTCTGTCCTTGGCCATTTGGACATAGTACCTGAACACCATTCAGGACCCCAGCTGTTCTTGACAAGCCAAATATTTATTGTTGTGTGATTCTGTTCCTTCAAAACCATAGCCAACCACTAGAATACTGCAATATAGGTCCTCAATACTGCTTCCTTAATCATAGTAAATGCCCGATTCATAGAAAATGGAAAAATCTGTGCCAGAGATATGGCTCAGCAGATAAGAGCACTGGTTACTCTCATATGGGACCTGAATTCAGTTCCCAGAATCCACATGGCAGCTAACAATCATCTGTAACTCCAGTTCCAGGGACTCTGATACCTTCTGGCCTCTGAGGGCACTAGGAATACATATGGTGTACATATACACACACAGGCAAAACATTCATACACATAAAATAAGAAAAAAATAAGTGCTTCATTTTTTGTTCGGTCAATGATTCTTTTTATTTATTTATATTTTTAGTACTTTTACTGAATTTTTGAACATTTCATACAGTGTATTTTGATCATATTTAGATTCCCCTTCCCATCTGCAGCTGTCTTATATCCTCCCAACAGATTTCATGTACTCTATATATTAAGGCGTATTGGGTCAGTTTGTGTACCTAAATGTCCTTTGGTATGTGTCTGTCTACTGAGGTCTGGTTAATCTATCTAGTGTCACACTCTTAAAGAAAACCAAATCTCCCTTTCTCAGTAGTTATAAATTGACGATAGTTCCTCTGCTACCTTTGACACTTCTTCCCCACTGCCTCATTTCTGTGCTAAGATTTTGTCTGGCTTGAGCTTGTGTGAGTTTCATGCATGCTGTTACATTACTGTAGGTTCATATGAGTAACTTCCCAGCTGCCTGCTTCCCTGCGGTATCAACCAGCTCTGGATCTTACAATCTTTCTGCTTTTTTTCCACAATGATCCCTGACCCTTGGAAGGCAGAGATTTCATATAGGTGTCCTATTCAGGACTAAGTGCTCTGCAGCCTCTTATTCTCTGTACTTTGGTAAGTTGTGACTTTCTGGGTTAATCACCATCTATTGCATAGGGAAGCTTCACTGTGAGAGTTGAGAGGTGCAGTAGAATTTTTTTTTTCTACACCCTGTTCCTCTATGCTCCCTGAGCTTTAGGTATAGAAGTTGCATTGTGAACGTGTCACTTGGGGCTGGTAACCTCACACTTATTCTCTGCATTTGAACAGCTATGAACCTTTTTAATAGCGTCTCTATGCTGCAAAAAGAAGCTTCTTTGATGAGTAGGAAAAGTACACTTGTCTGTAAATATGAAGCCACAAATTTAGAATACAGTAAAAAAAATACTTAGGTCTAGGGGTGTAACAAAAATAAAATTTTCCTTAGGATCTATGACTTCTCCAGTCACGTGTAACTGGCTGTATTTACAGCACTACACATGAGTTCCCTCCCATTGAGCAGACCTTAAGTCCAATTAGACAGTTGTTGATTACCCCCAAGATAAAAGTATATCTTTACAGACTATTTGCTGGACTGGTTATTGTTGTGGTTCATAGACTTTACAGTCAGATGGAATCATTGATTTGTTTTTCTCCCTTGACAGCTTGCATGGTATCTTCTGATACTATGGGAACTATTCTTCAGGAAAGAGGCTTCTAGTTCAGTTCTAGCTCAATTACTCCAAGTCCTGTGTCTGCGGTAATAGGGTCTTATCTTCAAGCTCTGAGAGGCAATCAAGGACTGTGGCAATGGCCTCTGTTATTTTGGAAGTCTCTTGGACCACCCTGACCAACAACTCAAAGGGAGGTTTTCCCTGCCTGGCACTGTGTTTTTTGTTATATAGACTTCAGCTACATACATACATACATACATTCATCTATACATACATACACACACACAGACACACAGAAACACACATACACACAGACAGACAGACACACACACACACACACACACACACACACCCCTAATGTGTTTTTTTCACTAGACCTTTGAACTGATATAGTTCCCTCTTTTAAAAAAATAAATGGAAGGATGTATGGCCAACATCTACAGTATCAGTGATGGGCCCCACAGTTGCCACAGCTCCAAGAATGAGGACCTTATACCATTGAGGGATACCCATAAATACAGTGTCACTGGCTGTAGAAAACTTGGTCTAAAGTCCTAGGCTGCATCCTTTGTTTCATATGATAGGAGTCCTCTGAGTCCAGGGCTCCATATATACTAGAAGGCACAATTCATTAGGTCACCATTGCAGCCTTGATCACCTTCAGACTGAGAATAATCCACAAGGTTCTGCTCACTCAGTGAGAGCAGTTTGCCAGTCCTATGAACTTTCTCTCTTCTAGAGCCCCAGCTGCACTAAAAACACAACCAGAGCGTCAATGGTCCTGACTTCTCAAAGAAGTCTCATACTGCCTTTCTATTTCCAATACATGGACCTGAAGAGGCAAAGGGTCCTGAAACACTTTCTTTGTCTTGTACTTCTGGTGTTGAAAGTCATTCATCACCTGCCTGATTTCCTGCCTGGCTTTGTCACCAAAGAGTTCACAGCCAACAGGAAGTACTGCCTCCCCTGAAGACACTCCCCACTGAACTATTCAGTCATTTCCTTATTCTCTCATCCTGTTCTCTCCACCTTTCTGCATTCATGCCCTGTAGCCTTGACTTCTACTGGTGCCACTGTGGTTAAAAGTTTTATTATATTATGGCATATTTAAGGCTATTCCCAAAGAAAAGGCGGCCAAAAAGAGTTAAAGATTCATGGTTCAAAATGCTGGGGCAGCCACAGCAATACATGACACAGACCAGGCTCTGGAGGGGTGGTTGAAATCCACGAATCTTGAGCATGCATGTTTTAAAGCTGAATGAGAAAGAGTGATTGTGGTGACATGGGAAAATGGCGCGTGGGAAAAATGAATATAGATCGCTGATTGCAGGAACTTCAGAGGAAAAAGTAGCAAAATTATATTTTGAGATTCTAAAGTGAAGGACAACTCGGGTTTAGAATCTTTATGAAACAAGCCTATCTATAGTAGAAGAAATCAGGAGGGTGTCCAAGGAAAATGGAATATCAAAAAATAAGTTCATAAAGAAAAAGACAGAGGCAAGGTTTTAAAAATCCTTGAGAGTTTAAAAACAAAGTCCTCAAAGTCATGGACACTGGAGAAGACCTGAAGATTCTTCCTAAACTTGACAGTAAGAGTTCAGTTTCCAGAAAGACAGAACAATGGAGGAGATAAGGCATTTGTAGGAAGAAACCACTCTGACTGATAATCTGTGAAGGGAATTGCTGACTTGAGTGCCCTTCAGGAAACCACGTCTGGAATGTGATTATAAGTAAGGAAAGTTTAGGCCTAATCAGTTATATGCACTCTAGAGAAAAGAATGTGTTAACAGAAAGTGATGGATGGTAAGCACAGAGCCTAAAATTTACAGACCTAGATACCAAAAGACGTTCATCTAGTACATCCCTATTATGGTCCTGTTAGATTTCCCTGCTTAGATCCAAACATTCTATTTCCTTTATGCAAATATTGTACATTTCCATGTTTCTTAATGCTTGTGTTCACCAACATTGCCAAATATTTCTTCTGAGGTTTTGAATTTTATTACTCATATGTAGACATTTCATTATATAGGGCTGGAAAGGTAGCTCAGTGGTTAAGAGTGTTTGCTGCTTGTGGTAGTGAACAGGAGTTAGGTTCCTAGCATCACTGGGTGGTTTACAATTGACTGTAACTCCATTTCTAGGGGATCTGACTCCCTTTTCTGGCCTCCACTGTCACCTGCACATGTGTGCATACATGCACTTACACACACACACAAACACAAATTGTGTATGAATTATTTTTTCCCACAAACACAAATAAAAAATAAAGGAGCTTCATTACGCTTAACTGACCAGGCTGCAACATCGAACTCTGCTTAGTATTAACTCTGTGTCCGGATGGAAACTTACTCAACAAGCTAAATAAGTTTGAGATGAGTGATGAATGTGTGAAAACACACAGAAAACCTTAAAGCATCAGCCAGCTGTCAAGCACTGCCCCCTTCAGTTTTTGTAATTTTCTGGACTAGGTAGCTATTTCTTTGAGGAATATTTTTCTAACCTTCCACAAATATAGAGGGAATTTTGCAAGTTGAGTCAACTTAAGACTGGTTGTAGCTGCTATGACAAGGTGCATTTGTGACCATTAGTAAAGGAACCTACCTACAACAAATGTTGGACTTCACTAATAGTTCCTCTCCCCTGGAAGCTGGCAGTGATGCTGAAATACTAGCTGTCTTTCATGGAAAGAGCGCAGATTCCCAATTAATTGTTCCATTGATTTTTTTTTTCCTCTTTGTAGCTGCCGAGTAGAATGGTTCTGGAGGAGCTATTCCACATCGTGAGAAACATCATGTTGCAAGAGTGCAACATGCTGCCCCTCACCCACCGCACTTTGATCCCTGTTCATTGGCCCCTTTGATCTCTGAAAAGGATATACAAGGTTCACGAATCGGTGCTTTCCTTCATTTTTGGTTCTTGGTCTGGTAAGTGCTTACATTTCAGTCATTGACTGGGATAGGTAAATATGTATGTCTCCATTCTTTTCTTATGTTTTCCAAAGCAGAAGGAAGAAAAGGGCCTTCTAATTTTCAGTCACATTTTTATTAAAAGCAAAGTTAAGCAGCAAAGTACACATTTCTTCTTCTCTAAAATCTTAGATCAACTTCTTGGAAGAATAAGATGATGTGGTGGAATTGTTGAGCCCATTTTCATTCTTCCCAAGCCCATGAGAAGTGAACGCAAGTTCTTTTAATCTCAGATTCCAAGGGATAAATATACCTGAGGCAGGCTTACTATCACTTTACCTAAGTATTAAGGACTCTGCTCACAGGTACTCTTCATGCTTGGGCAGATAATTAGCTTACCATTGGGAAAAGAACAAAGGCGGCAAGAGAATTAAATATCAAATGATAGATGAAGAATGCCAATAATTGGTTTGAATGAGAAATGTCTTCCGTAGGTTCAGGCCACTGAATACTTGGTCCTTAGTTAATGGTGCTATTTGTGGGAGGTCATAAAATATTTGGGTTCAGCCTTGCTGAAGGAAGCATGTCACTCAGAGTGGGCTTTGGTGCACTTGTTCGTCACTCTCTGCTTTCTGTGTGTGGATGAGAGGTGAACTCTCCATTCCCTGCCCCTCCCCCTTTGCCGTGCTTTCACATGGTGCGCTCTTACCCTTGGATCCATAAGCCAAAGTAAACTCTTTCTCCCAGAAAAAAAAACATGCCAACTATATGCACAATAGAGCTTCAGAGAAGGAGCGAACCCTTGAGAACTACGTACTTAGGAGGGATTTCTTGAATACTCTTTGTTGGGTCAAACATATTCCAGAGAGCAGAAGCTGTGTGCAGAGTATCAGAGACAGAACTGCATAAACAGCAAGTCCCAAGCTGGTTATCCAAAGTAATCAAGGAGTCAGGCAACCCCCTCCCCAAAACAACAACAACAACAACAACAACAACAACAACAAACCACTGCTATTGTCCAGCAGGTTCTCCTCAAAAATAAACAGCGTAGTTTTACAGCACCGCTTCGGATTCTGAATTTCATTTTATTTTATTAAGCATTACTTGTAGTCAAATAAGCAATTTATTTTAAGACCTGGGAGTTGTAATTTTATTAAGTCTTATAATGTATCTATCATTATATGGATCTCAAAATGAATCAAATAAAATAGCATGTGCCATTTCTTCCTCTCTCATTTCCTTCTCTGCATGAACTTGACGTTTCAATACTAGTAATCCAAACATTTGTCACAGGAAGGCCACCAACATATGCCAATATATTTTTTTTTGATATCATGTCTACTCTTTATGAATATGTGAAGGATCAACTTAGAGCTGTGTGGGGGTGATGCATGCCAGCAGACAGGAGACTAAGACAGAATTGTAAGTTTGAGGCCGTCCTTTCTCTGCTATGCAGTGAGTTTAAAGTCAGCCTAAGCTTCATAATGAGACAAACAAAAACGAGACTCAGTTATTGTCTTAAGATGACACACTTGCTGCTATCCATTAATCCTTCATTCTCTAATTTTCAAAATTCATTATTTTTGTTTTATGTGCATGTGTGAGTAATTGAATGTATGCATGTGGTCCACATGCATGCCTGGTGCCCATGGAGGTCAAAGGGTGGCATCAAATCCCATGGATAGTTACAGACAGCTGTGAGCTGCCATGTGGGTGCTGGGAGCTAAACCTGGGTCCTCTGCAAGAGCAGCCAGTGCTCTTAACTGCTCAACATCTCTCCAGTTGCCTCATCCTCAAAGTTTTTGAGAAGAGGGAAGTGAAAGTAGATTTCAGCATCAGTGAATTATATCAGCTACGCTGTCTTCCATGCAGCCTTGGATTCACTATTCATTATATCAAAATGAGTGAGTGATACTTGAGTTTAAGATACTTTCCCTACGATATAGACTAGCCATTTCTAGTATGGCCCAAGTCTTTAATTCTTTATTACAAGGAAAGAGAAAAAATCTGCATCCCATAGTTCAGTGGGAAGAATTGAAGCAAAATTACAATTTCACTTTGATAGAATCACAGCATCAAACAGCTGGATCTTGGGATGGTAGGTGGAAGCAGCACTCAGAGCTTATTGTGGCCAATTGTATCAACTGTCAGATGAGTAGACTAAGACTTAAAATGGTTTCATGGTTTTCCTAGAACATCCTGACTAATGGAATCCTAGGTTTTCTAACCTGTTCTTACCAGTGGATCAAGTTTTCCTTTCATTAAACAAGAGTTATATCTCTGAGGGTCTATCCTACCTTAAATTCCATGATGTTCTCTTGTATGAATCCTAGTGAGAGAAAAAAATCAAAGCCTAAAGGCAGCTGACAGCATTCTAATTTCAGTTCATGAAGGACCACACTGAGAGGGCCTTCTGTGGTTCCAATGGTAAGTGCTAAATGGCAGAGCAAGTTAAAGCCCTGGTTGTTTGCCGTTGGAGGTAAAAATATATCTGTAGGTCTCAGCCAAGTTCCTGTGGGACTCTGTCCACATCCCCAAAATACCACACATACTTGGCAAGAATCATAGATTATGGCCAAACAAGGCCTAGATCCTGAATAGCAGGAGTATTTCGAGTAAAGAACAGCATACAATGGAAAGCTGTCATCCTTCAGTGTGCCATGTCATCACACTTAAGTTCTATCTTTTCCGTTTTTTGCATCTCAGAACACAAACTCTGCAAAATTACAAAATTAGATTGTATCTTTAGTGCTCCTTAGCATAGGCTAATAATTACCAAATTGTTCATCTATGCATTGCTTTATTTCTGATTTTTTTATATTTCCCAATTTTTCCCCAAAGTGAAGATGTACACTAATGTGGAATAAATAAATAAACCTCACTGAAAACAATTTACTACAGGCCACAAAGGAGCTCACTACTACACACATTTTCTTTCAAAGGGCATTTCTTCTTAGTTGTTGCCCCTGCATTTTGTAGCCGTCACAGGACTGTTTGTTTTCCTTACAAATAGACTTGAATGAGATGCTTACTTTTGTTTCTGGTCAGTTCTTTTGGAGAGATTGTCATAATTTTAGAAGCAGTGAATACAATCTTGGCATACTGGTTGAAACAGAGAGTGTTACAGTCAGGATATATTATTTTAAAATGTTTAAATAGGGGCTGGGGCTGTAGCTCAGTGATAGAGAACTTACCTAGCATTTGTGAAGCCCTTGGTTTGATTCCCAGCACCCTGCCCACAAATTTAAATAAAAGGTACTAAAATTGAACAGATAAGAGCAACCAGATCTATCTATTGATTTGAATTGATGGTATTAAGTCAGGATAAAAAGTGAGTTGATATACAAATATTTCCATTAGATCAATTGGTTAGATGGAATTAAAAATCAAAATCATTATCAATGTCAGTGTCTTGAAGATATGTTTTGAAATTCTGAATGGATTTAGGTTTTAACTGATGAATTCTCTTTTTGGAACATAACACTGTGAGCATAGACTGCTAAATTCATTTACTTGTTTTACACACGAGCCAAGTCGTGGTCCTGAAGTGCCATTGATCATATAGCAATGTTTGCCCTACTTCCAGCCCTACCAGAAGTACATCACAGCAGTCACATTGTGATTGTTTTGCACTTAAAAGGATGATGGAGTTGAGAGATGGCTCAGTGCATAAAATGCTCACTGGCCAGCTAAGATATCTGAATGGACAATCTCCAGGTATAGTGAAAGACTGTCTCAAAAATAAGGTAGAGAGTGTCAGAGAGAAACATCTGACATAGACTTCTGGTCTCTCTAAGTGTACACATGGGTACATGCACCCCTCCACACACACAGGTGCACACATGCATAAAGGACACACACATGTGCACGCATGTGCATACATAACACAAGAATAAGAAGAACATCAAAAAGAGAATATGTTAAGCAGTTTTGAAAAATTCTTTTAAATTGATAAGCAATTCTTTTTTTCGGTAAGCAATTCTTTTAATTTGATAAGCAGTTCTTTTAATTTGATAAGCAATTTCTAAAAACTTAGAGTTAAACAAGATTTACCAGGTTAAACCCTTGGATCGTTTTCTCACTAGAAAGTCTCTACAGCTTCTTATGAAGGTCAAATTAAAAGCAACAGAAGACCCGTACATTTCTGTCAGTCCGATGTTAAATAGACTACCACCTGTCAAATAGAAAGCTGGCTTGTTTTTAATGCACTGCACTCTGACACCCTGACTTGTAATTCAGATGAAAATAGCATTGATAAAAATGAGCTAGCATTTATAGTTGGGCAAGGTGGTGCATGCCTTTAATTCCAGCACTGTGGAGGCAGAGGCAGGCAGATCTCTGTGAGTTCAAGTCCAGCCTGGTCTACATAGGGAGTTCCAGGCCAGCTAGGGCTACCGGGAGACACTGTCTCAAAAAGACCCCCTCCCCCCAAATAAGCTAGCATTTATTAAGCATGTTGCTTGGTGCTGGACCATAGCCTGGGTATTTTCAGATCTTGTTTTCCTAAGTCTTCATGACAAATGACCACCCTACTTTATAGACACTCCAAAGAATATCCTGAGGGATTATTTGCTAGGTATATGTGAAGGCCTCAATACACAACCAATGTGTATTGGAAAAGGAATCTGTTAGCTCCTGGAAGTGGTGCCACTAGCTCTCCATTTTATGAGTGCCAAAGTACAGAAATACTTTTCTGGCCCTGAAAAGTACTTTCTCATTCTAGCTAGGCAGAAGAAAGTCTGATCAGAGGCCTCAGTTCTGAAATCCCTTTCTCGATTCCTTTTGCTCTTCAGGAAAGAAGAGGCTACACTTAGGAGCTTTTATTTTCCCAGTAGAGAAAAACACATACCCTGGGATTTGTTGACAATTCATTACGTTTGCTGATACCCCAGAGGCCTGCTGGTAACTGAAACATTTGGTCAGAAAAGTACCATTTCCTGTCTTCCCTTCACTTCTCCTCTCCCTTTGTCTTTTACTTCTTTTTTCCTTCTTCATTCTTCCCTAGTCTCCCTCTGAATGTGTGTGAGCACATGTGTACCTGTGAATGTGTCTGCTCAGGTTCATGGAATTGATTACATATTTTCTCTAACACAAGTACAAAGCCAGAGAGGTGAATTGTGAAGAAGGAAACACCTGTGTCTGTTGCCATCACTTCATCTCCTACCAGCTCACGGTGCATATTCTCCCTTCCTATTCAGCATCCTGGCCCGTGAACAAAGGCATGGTCCTTCTTCCAGTCTGTGACTTTTCCCGGAGAGATGTGAACATTTCTCCACCCCATATAGGGCACTCATAACAAACCTAAGAAACATTCTGAACCAAAACCTGCTTGGAGAACCAATGAGTTTTATCGAGGCTCCTTCCAAGGAATGAATGAGGGGTACCTTAGAGGAGCATCACTCAGCAGCTCCATCACCAGGAAGCCTACCTCAGCATCAGTCATGACTCAGAATTCCCTGCCCGACTTACAGACAACTGCTTCTACCTCTCAGCAATTGATCATTGCTTATGTCACCTTGGAGAGAGCCCTCATGTTTCTCGTAAGTTTTACGGGCTTTCTGAGCTAGTCTAATTGGCTTCTTTCTTCCCTCCAGAAGGAAATGTTTTAATTTGGAGAAAATAGCTATGTAACAGTTGCCTGCTTTGATTCAGCTCTCCCAACTTATTTTCACTTAATAATTTTGATTTATTTTATACTCTGTGCCAGGCATATGTTGAACAAACATTCTTCAGAAACTATTCTCTGCTCCATCTCTAGGTATACCCAACCAAGCACTCACTCTGGGAGATAATTTTTGGAAGAAGGATCAATTTGATCATTAAGTAAATTTGGAATTAATTGTAGCAGCTCAACCCAGGCTGATGCTCGCTCAATACAAAACAAACAAAACTGTCAAAGTTATTCTTGCCACAATTGGGTAAATTTAAAAATAACCTGAATACCTGATTAAATTAGAAGTTATTGCTTTGTTTTTGGGGTGTGACCATTCTAATGTAATTATATATAATAGAAAACTATCCTTATCGTTAGGTGTATGCCATATCTAAGCACGTGGTATTTCAAGATCATGGTACCCAGCAGTTGCTTCAAGTTGTGTCAATAAATCTAAATAAATGTATCATACACACACACACACACACACACACACACACACACACACACACACACACTAATATATTTAGTGGAACCTGCTAACACAAGCCTATAATCCCAGAGAGGCTGAGGCAAAAGAGTCATAGGTTCAAGGCAAATCTGGGCAACTTATTGAGACCATGTTTCAAATTCTTTAAATGTGAAAAAGAGAGATAGAAGGTAGAAGAGGTAGAAGTTCTTACCTACTATGCACTAATTCCTAAGCTCAAACTCCAGTACCACAAACACACATACAAAAGCTAATACGTTCATATGAATGATATATATATATATTTAGGAAAATACATGTTGAGACATTGAGTATCCGTGCATCTAATTTATACATATTTTTGTATATTATATAATACATGTTTATAGATTATAAATATATTTTATAATTCATGTAAAACAACACATATATAAATCAATATGTATGTTATACAGAGTATTTCAATATACTTACATATTATATATGCTTATGTGTTATACGTTGCCTGTTTCATAAATAAAAGTGCATGAAAATCTCAATATATTATGAAATTACCAAATCATATATTATTTATATAAACGTATTGGTAAATACGCAATATAAGCTCAAGCAAACCATTATTATGAGGATTAGTTGAGCATTTTTATTTCCTGAAATATATTTAATTATTCTGTTTTTTTACTAAAGAATTTGAAAGTGAGTTGCATGCTTGATTCTGACCAACTTTGTCCGCTATGCACTAGTCCAAGTTAGCATTTTGGGATGCTAAGGAATCATTGGAAAGGATGAACCTAGTTAACAAGAAAAAATCTGTTCATGGATAATTAGGCATGGCCTTTCAAGGAAATGAAGTGCCCTTCACATTAGAGTTTGAAAGACCAACATGCCAGAGGTGGAGGATGGGCTGTGCCACTCCTAAACCAATTTGGGGACTTCTAGACTGCCACAGGAAGTCTCTTGCTCCTACCGCTCCCCTGAAACTGCTGCTTACAGGGAGAACACTACTAATTGCAGAGTGGGAGAGGTTGGGATGCATGATGAAAGGTTGGGCTTTTAAAGAAACTTCCCTATTTCACTTAAGTTCTTGTGAAAAATGTTTTTGATGAAGGCAAAGGAGACAAGCTGAGACTGAAAACATCTATTATGAAAAGCAGGCTGCAAATATTAGATGCTCATCCTACAGAAAGAATCCCAGTAAAAGTGACTCTGAAAAGTGGTTATGGTAATATGGTATTTCTCCTTTTTAGAAAAGCAAAGACTGGGGCTGGAGAGATGTCTCAGTGGTTAAGAACACTGAATGTTCTTGTAGAAGACCTGGGTTTGAATCCCAGCACCCACATGGCAGCTAACAACTGTCCATAACTCCAGTTCCAGGGGATCTGACAGCCTCTTCTGTTCTCTGCAGGCATTGCACAACATGGGTGCACTTACCTACAAGGAGCCACTACATGCTTACACATAAAAATATAAAAATAATAAATAAAATATTAAAAAAAGAAAAGATTTTTTGTAGCAGTGAGCTAATTATATGACTTAAGTTAACTATCTTTTACTGTTTATAAGATGGAGAAAATGTCAATTTATCTCAGAAAGTTTTCATGAACTATAAATTATTTTGCAATAATTATAAACTCATGTAAAAATAAACAGCAATATAAATGTTTAATAATATTCCTTTGTTCCACATATCACCCTACCCAATGACTGTTCACTAAGAAATTCCTGTTTAACTAGGACTTATTCTTTAAAAAATTGTTTTCTTTGTAAATAAAACAAGGTACTGTGAGTGGGGAAGCAGCAAGCACACTTATGGAATATTTTTATGATTCAGGAAACATGAAATTCAGGGACTATGATCCAACTTTCCCTTAAGCACCTGATTTTTCTGAGCAAAACTGAAAATAACTTTAAAAACTGTGCTGCTGTTTGAGAAGAAACAGGATTGGAAGCCAGAGGACAGAATGTCTTTGGAATCTCTCTTTTGGGACATTTTAATTTATTTTTCATTAATTAAATTTGTTCTTTGACAATTTTCCACAGGTACCTAATGCATTCTGACCACTCTCACCCCACCCTCTCCAAGCTTCCTCCTACCGCTGTTTACTCCCAACTCTTCCTTTTAAATCTTTTCCTCACATTCATATCTCTTGGTTTGGTTTTGTAACCCACGAGTTTAACCAGAACTGTGTTTGTAATCACGGATTTGGAGCTATCTGCTGGAGCCTGGTGAACTCAGCAGCAGATCCGGAACTAAAGACAATGACTCCTCCTCTCCTAGAATCTATCAATAACCAATAGTTTAGCGGCAAGGATAGGACTCTATGAACTAAGAAAGCAGACAGTTGATGGATTACAGTGAAGTCATCTGACCGAGACAGGCCAAAGAAAGGGCTCAAACGTTAATGTAAACTGCATGTAAATTCTCTATTTGTAGAGCAGGTATCAGGATTTATACTAAGCACCCATTTTAATTATGTATTTTAACACACACATCCAGCTTTTGGAGGAGGATATGCTGGATAGCTTTGCCAACTTGACACATCTGTGAAAAAGGATCCTCGAATGGAAAATTTCTTCTATCGGACTGTTCTGTGAGCAAGTCTGTGGGGCATTTTCTTGATTACTGAATGATGTCAGAGGACCCAGCCCACTGTGGGTGGTGCCAACTCTGGGCAGGTGGTCTTAGATCAATAAGACAGTAGGCTGAGCTCATTGAGTGCTACTGGGGGGGGGGGGAGTCTGCTTCAGTTCCTGCCTCCAGGTTCCTGCCCTGAGTTCCTGCCTTGGCTTCCCTAGATGAAGAACTGTGAGCTGTAAGCCAAATAAACCCTTTTCTCCCCAAATCGCTTTTGGTCAATGTGTTTATCACAGGAAGCGAAAGCAAACTAGGACAGGGGATATTGTAGCCAAGCGATTTATTCAAGTTCACATACCTTGTACATAACAGTGCTAGGATATAATTACAAGCATTTTTTTCTGCATGGAATTTCCTGTGTTGAGAATGTAAATTTTAAAGTGAAACACACAAATTAAAGCAAAACCATAAAATATACAAACAGACGGCTCTTCCTTTGGGCATTTTTATAATGAAATACTTGACATTCTTACCTTTGTAAATAAATCTCTTTTGGTTGAAAATGAATATTTCTTGTTGAATATTTCTTGTTGAAAAATGAATATTTCTTGTTGAATATATTATAAGCACATTTTCCAAGTCAGTAAAAAATCCATTATTTATCTAAATATTGCATTCTTTCTTAGAAGTAAATATTTTACAAATATTAAACATTAAGCTTTAAATCATTCACTGTACTGCATTATATAGTAATGGTATTTTATGAGAAATTAAATGGCAAAGATGCAGTATTGTTTTTGAGAGATGTGTATAATGCTAATGATGTGTCATGCAATATTAAAAATGTCAGGTTCTGAGTGTAAAAGGCAATGTGAGCAGGGAACTATCTGAGTAGCTATGTCTCACTCAGGGTCTAATGAAGACACCACTCAAAAATGTTCCTATCTGCTTGCCTGAATAACTTTTGTTTCTGTTTTCTTGCCTCTTCTCCCTTCAGTAATAACTCAACAAACTGGAAGAGGGAGTAAAGAGTTGGAATCTGAGAGACAAAGAAAGCATAGAGCCCCATAAAGGGAGTTTAGGGTTGGTTTTTTTTTTGGAATTTTTTATTGAACTTTTGGGTATTTCACACAGAACATCTTAGTTATCTTTATACCCCATGCCCCACTGGCACCCTCCCATAATTTCATGCATTCTGTCATTTGTGTTAAGGCCTACTGAGTCAAGTTAGTGTCCCCATACATCTCTCAGTGGATGAACTTCCATTAGTCAGCCGATTTAGAGTCCCTTCCTTTAAGATCAGCTCTTTCTCACCCATCAGTAATGAGCTGTCAATAGTTCGTCTAAGATTGTGGCCTGCTGCCCATTACCACAGTTCTGTGCTGGGTTTTTGTCTGCTTCAGTTTGCATGGGTCTTGTGGATGCTGACACCATTGCTGTGGGTTCATATGAAGAAGGTCCCAGGAGTCTGTACGACTCTATCTCCATATGGTGCTGCACCTCCTCCCCTAGCTCTTACAATCTTTCTATCCCCTCTTCTTCAATGGCTCCTGAGCCCTAGGTGGGTGAACCGAGGTAAACCCCAAGATATTGAGAACTTTAGAAACTTGGATAAAACCTGAGAAGTGATGTTACATTTTTGATGGTGTCTTCTTGAAACTGCAAAACAATAGATTTATATAATTCTCAGAAACGTTTTTGGAACAACTAATCAAATTGATGGCTTTTAAGAGGATACCAGAAATAAGTATGAATTCACTAAAAATACATCTTGACAGGCGATATTTTTATATTATTCACAATTCATTGTGGCCAACATATATCATGAATTATGAAATATAATAAATATAATGAATCTTGATTTCAACAATTCAGTGATCAAAGCCTAACATATTTTCTCTGGCATGCTAAAGATGTATCATGAAAACAGTGTCTGACATGGCCCCACGTCCACAGTCTGGGCAGGGGTACAGGTGTGAGAGGTAACAGAGGTACTGCACTGTGTATGGTAGGCAGGCTGCTCCCTACCTCAAACTCTGGAGAATGCATCTTTCTTTGTGATTTCTGTGCCACCTGTGGGAAAACAGAACTGTGGAAATTTATGAAGAGCACATGAAGGGTGCTCCCTAGACCATGCGAAATCTACTGTAAACCACCATAAGCCTTAGCTATTGTGGGAAACTTCAGCCAGAAAATCTTGCACAATACTGGGGCTGGAGAGGTGGCTCAGTGGGTAACAGCGCTTTCTGTACAGCAACAAGGACCAAAATTCAAAGACTAGCACGGAGTGTGGCATGCACATGCCTGTGGAGAATCTTGAGGGTGGAGAATCTCTGCGGTTTGCTAGATGCTGGCCTAGCTCCAGGTTCAGTGACAATATGGTGGACAGTCATAGAGCTGGACACCTGATGTCCTTAAAAACAATATAGTGGACAGTCATAGAGCTGGACACCTGATATCCAAAATCTTCCTCTGTTCCAGGCAAGCATTCACATAGACATACTCAGCTGTGTACACACATGTGCACATAATCCCGACATGCATACACATACACAGGATCCCAAAAAAATTTAAAAGAGAAAATGCTGCAGAATTTGAATAGTGTACATTATCTCATTCCTTTACGATATTCACTAAATGAATACATTAATTTATTTTTTAGGCCAATGAATTATTTTAAAGGTTTATTCTATTTTTAATTATGTGCATATGTGTATGTTTGTGTGTGAGTATGTGCAAGTAAAAAGCACGTGCCCCCAGAGGCCAGAGACTTCAGATCCCTTTGGAGCTGGAGTTACAGGTGGTTGTGAGCCACTGCATATGGGGGCTAGGAACCAACTTGTGTCCTTTGGAAAAGCAGTAAGCACTCTTAACCACTGAGCTATCTCTCCAGCCCCTAGCTCAGTGAGGTTTTAAATTTTATTTCCGGGGCTGGGGAGATGGCTCAGTGGTTAAGAACACTGACTGTTCTTGCAGAAGACCTGGGTTTGAATCCCAGCAACCACATGGCAGCTAACAACTGTCCGTAACTCCAGTTCCAGGGGATCCAACAGCCTCTTCTGTCCTCCACGGGCATTGCATGACATGGGTTCACTTACCTACATGCAGGCATGACACTCATACACATAAAATGAAAATAATGAAAAAATTTATTTCCTACCTTTTAGTATGTATATTTATAAGGACTAATGTACCTCTGTACTGATGTAATATTCAGCCTAAAATATTAAATATGGAACTTAGACTATAGAAAATGTAAACATAAGCATCATTTACTTCTACTATTTCCTTCCCCAAGTCTGAAAATGCAACTGGACTCACCAACATGAGAGTGAGCAGGGGAGGTGAGCACTGAAAAGTGATAGCTGGTCTTTTTCTATAATATTTTACATGTTAGTTTGCAGGTGCATCCCAAGTGGGACGTCGTATTGGAAAACTGATTCTTCTAGTTATCCATGTTCAATTTTCTAGGAATAGTCTGGCTTCTGAATGGTACAGCTGATCCTTCAGATGAAATTAACGTCCTAGCCCAAGTATGAGTTAGTTACAGTTGATTGAAAACATGATTTCCTACTCTGAGGGGCCCACAAAAATCCCAAGTCTGCTACTTCTGAACAATTTGAACTTCTCTGTGCTCCCTAAAGGTGGCATCCAATGCCTTGTGCAGATAATGACGGCTCTGGATCCTAATAGTCTGTTCGCTCTCATTTTGAAGGAATGAAAGAGAAAGAACCTGATGGTCCACTCCACTCCAGTGCAGAAGAAAATGCAAGACATGTTCATTGTGGTTCTAAATTACCTGGAGTAGAGGAAAGTGAATAGTTTGTTATTTTGTCACGGTTTTTATTTTTTGAATACTGGCATGTGTAATGTGTCCTATAGAATCAGACTTCCCGGGATCGAATCCATCCTCTGTTATTTAACAAGCTGCATGACCTTGACCACTTCCATTATTTAAATACCTGAAGCTTCATTTCCTTTTTTCCACAAAATGAGTATTATCAATACTGTAAAACCAACCCCCCAGAGTCACTGAAAGTGCTAAATGTGATGATGAACATAATACCCTTTTTATAATCACAAGCACCAAGTTTATCTTCACAGTGTTAGACATTAGATGTTCTTATTAACATAATCAGAGGACCATAAACTATTACCTAAAACTTTTTGGCCATTTGTAGTTCTGAGCTCAGGAGTTTTCAAATTTTGGAAATGAAAAACAGAGATGTAGCTTAATTGCAAATACTCCCAGGGAGATTTGGGCAAACTATGTTTTCTCATAAAAATCAGTGATGAGATTTGTGAATTCTGGAAATGCAGAAATTTCAGACTTTGCTGTATATTTAAATTTTAACTCAAATTGAACGGTGATGACAAATACTTGTTCTCTTTTCTCTTGAGCTTTTTCACATTCAGAATCAATTCCTGATGAGATTCATCTGGGTAATTTACTAAAAACATAGATGTAAAGGTCTGGTTTAAGGTAGCTCGTGATTCAGTATTTGTTAAAGTAGAGCCTAAACGTTTGATTCTTTCAAACCTATACACAACACACAAACCCAATTGTAGGTTGCATTTGGAAAAGTATGCATCACATATCTTGTTGGTGGTTGACCTGGCCACCCCTTTTAGATGCAGGATGCAGTCTTGGGTCTCAGGATACATTCTTCCAACAGTATTTGACCAAAAGGACCAGAAAGACAGGCTGCCACCACCGCTGATGGCAGACCATCTCTCCTCCTTTTCTACTACTTCTGGCTAGTCAGAGTGATTGCTCCTTCCTATCTCAAGTCTGTTAGAGAATTTTAAAATCTCTCTCTGTCTCTCTGTCTCTCTCTGTCTCCGTTTCTCTCTCTGTCTCTTTCTGTCGCTCTGTCTCTCTCTCTCTGTCTCTCTCTGTCTCTGTCTCTCTCTGTCTCTCTCTCTGTCTCTCTCTGTCTCTGTCTCTGTCTCTCTGTCTCTCTGTCTCTCTGTCTCTCTCTGTCTCTCTGTCTCTCTCTGTCTCTCTCTCTCTGTCTGTCTCTCTGTCTCCCTGTCTGTCTGTCTGTCTCTCTCTCTCTCTCTCTCTCTCTCTCTCTCTCTCGCTCTCTGGAAATTGAAAGTAAACCTTCCATCACTGAGCTACAGCCTTGTAGCCCAGGCTGACCTCAACCCTTAGTCCTCTTGCCTCCATCTCTGGAGTGTTAGGATGGCAGGCAGGGGCTGCATGGCTGGATGTTTTGGTAGGGCTTTTTCAATATAATCGTTTTCCCTTTCTGCCCTTTATCATTAACAGTTTCTCCACAGTTCTTCTACTGTACTTTCTCCTCTGCTCACTCTGACCTTCACATGAGTAGACTAAGAAATGTGGACTCAGGGCTGGAGAGATGGCTCAGTGATTAAGAGCACTGGCTGCTCTTGCAGAGGACCTGGGTTTGATTCCCAACATTCACATGGAAACTAACAACTATCCATAAGTCCATTTCCAGAGGAATCCAACGCCCACGTCTGTCCTCCACAGGCATTGCATGACATGAGTGCACCTACCTACATGCAGACAGTACACTCATACATATAAAATAAAAATAAGAAATAAAATATTTTTTTAAAAAGAAACGTGGACTCTCAATGTCTGCACATTGCTTTCAGCAGGGATCCATTGAACTTGTCTTTTCTAGTCAACTGAGATGAAGATGTGGAATGAATGTGTTCTACACATTGAGGAAGTACAGATATGAGGGGCATAGTGAATAATGATCCCTGAGAAGTTAGTCTACAGTGTTTCCCTAGGCTGAACACTGTACAGTATCACAAAAAATTAACAATGAATATAAATGTCTCTAAGAATTAGAGGAAAATAGTAGACAATAATCAGATAAGGGAGACCCTATTTCACATTAATTCCCTTACATACTCATCAAATAAATGCACACCTATTATAGACGAGAAATGAAGACCCCCACTAAACTTACCAATTGAAGAGATAACTTCTCCAGACTACAATTCAAACAGGGTTATCTATTAAACACAAAAATATGGTTTTAGTTTTATATACTGACAGTTAAAATAGCTAGTAAAATTCTATCACTTCTTGTTTGTTTCTTGAGACAAAGTTTTGCTGCGTAGCCCTGGTTAACCTCAAAAATCACTATGTGGCCCAGGTTAGTCTTGAACTTTTGATAGTTCTGCCTCTGCTTATTGAATGCTAGAACTATAGGTATGAGCCACCATGCCCAGCTTGTATCACAGTATTAAAAATATTATTTTGATATTCTGGTTGTTTGCATTAGCCTTTAGTGGCTGTACCATGCCATCTCTCCAGCCCTAAACTGTTATTTTGAAATAATTTCAGACTTATGGAAAAGTTTCAAGGATGAAATGGAATTCCAATATTGTCTCTTCATACATACCTATGTACATATTACATATGCATATTAAATGGATTCTATACTGTATTTCATAATGCTTATCATTAACATATTATATTTATAATTTCACAAAGTTATATAAATTACCTATAACTATCATATAAGAAAGTATTTATGGGGCTGGCGAGATGGCTCAGTTGTTAAGAGCACTGACTGTTCTTGAAGACAACTCATTGTCTAATCCCAACATCTACATAGTGACTATCAACTGTCTGTAACTCCAGTTCCAGGGGATTTGAGGCCCTCTTCTGACCTCCATGGACATTGCATTACACAGGTGCACTATACTCATACAGATAAAATAAAATAAAAATAATAAAATATTTAAAAGGAATTTATATAATATGTAATAATTTATTTTTCCTTTTTATTTTTTAATTGGCGTGCAAAGTAATTGTATGGGTTTCATTTCAGCAATTTCATTCATACTCCAGGTTAATCTCCCTCCCTGTTCATTTCACACATCCCTATCCTGCCTACAACTTCTATCATTCTATGCCAGGTGGTTCCATTTGCACTTTCATACCACATTTATTACCTTCCTGACCATCTTTCTTAAGAGCTCTTTTTCCTCTCTCATGGTCCTCATATTAGTTTCACAAATTATATTCACACACAACATAAATAAAGCTGGGATTTACACATGAAGGAGAACATGCAGTATATGCTTTTTTGAATCAGGGTTCCCGCGCTTAATGTAACACATTCTAATTCCATCTATTTTCCCGTAAATTTCAATTATATTTAAGGCTGAATAAAATTCCATGCATGTATGTATCATATTTTCACTCTACCCATCTGTTAGGTGGGCATCTAGGCTAGTACCATTTCCTTGATATTCTGAATAGAGAAGCAATAAATGTGGATATGGAAACATCTTTGGAAGGATATAGTTATTTGGGTATCTGGGTAGGAGGGCATAGCCGGGACTTTGGTAGCTGTGCTTTAGTGTTTTGAGAAACTTCTATGGTGATTTTCCATTTTCCATAGTAGCTGCACCTGTTTGAGCTCCCATCAACAGTGTGTAATGATTCCTCTTCCTCTACATCCTCACCAAACATGTTGTCTTGTTGTCTTGATGATAACCATTCTGACTAGGGTGATAGGAAATTTAAAAGTAGTTGTAATTTGCATTTCCCTGGTGGCTGTGGATACTGATCAGTTTCTTTTTTTTAAATTATTAGTTTAATAACCATATAATTAGACTAAGCATTTCATTACAATAGCATTGACATGCTCAATAACAATTTCCAGAGCTAAGACACATCTCTTTCAAAATTGGCTGTAAATTTTTAGGTTTACAGTTGAATTGATACAGTTTCACAATATTGTACTCCATATAACCCCTCTAAGACATAAAATAAAATGGTTTTAAACTTTAAG
>NW_008336314.1:1560696-1561100 GCF_000622305.1 Nannospalax galili | reverse complement strand
ATTTGTGCTACAGTCCACAAGTGAGGGAGAACATAAGTCGCTTGCTTTTCTGTGTTTGTGTTACTTCATTTAGTATAACACTCTCTAGCTCCATCCATTTACCTGAAAACTTCATAATTTGATCTTTTCGTACTGCTAAGTAGAACTCCATTGAGTAGATATACCACATTTTCATTAACCATTCATCAGTTGAGGACATTTAGGTTGTTTTTGTCTTTTAGCTATTGTGAAGAGAACAGCAACAAACATGGATGTACAGGTATCTCTACAGTACAATGAGTCCTTTGGGTATATGCCAAGGGGTAGTATTAACTGGGTCAAATGGTAGGTTCGTTTGTAGTTTTCTAAGAGTTCTCCACATTGCTTTAAAAATCTATTGGATACTTGATGTTTCTCTTTTTTTC
>NW_008336314.1:1541518-1560438 GCF_000622305.1 Nannospalax galili | reverse complement strand
ATCTGAAGAGGTTACGCAAATTGCCAGTAGGGAATAGGGATGCAGACTGCTCTGGCTTCTTCCATGCTGAACAGGGTCGCACGGTGAGGCAATTGGAGTACCCCTTCAGTGGGTCTATCTAAAAGACTCCCAAATTGCATAACTCTTATATCAAGGAGTAAAAGAAAGCCTTTGAATTGTAATTAGGAGATGTGAAGGAGAAGTAAAGGCAAGAGAAATGACAAGTTCTAGACAGTGAACTAGCATTACAAGTTCTAGACAGGGAACTAGAAAAAAGTCAGCACAGGGCAATTTTCAAATGTTCATATGAGAGTCCATTGGAGTTTCTTGACAAGGGCTTCCAAAAGCATTCCTCTATTGGGTTCCTCCTCATTTTTCCTTTGTCTTCCAAGGCTGGACTAGTTGGCTGGGAAGAGTACCTGGATACTCAGGTGAGGGTCCAGTGACCCTGCTTGGCTTTCCTTTAATGAACGAGCACAACTGTCCACAAGCCCAATTATGACTATGTTCAGCTATCATGTTTCTTCTTTTCAAAAACATTTTTACTGATTCTTTGAAAGTTTCATACAGTGTACTTTGATCAAATTTAGAACAGCTCCCCCTTCCACTCCCACCTTATTACCCCCCCCCCCCCACCCCAGGTTCATGGCTTGGACTTGCACAGGTCTTGTGCATGTTGTTGCAAGCACTATGGGTTCATATGTGCAACTGCCCTGTTGTGTTCAGAAAGCACCTTTTCCTTGTATCCATCTACCACTCTGACTCTTACAATCTTTCCTGTCCCTCTTCTTCAATTATCACTGATGCTTCTTCTTTTGAGAACTGTCTGCTCAGTTCCTTATCCCATTTGTTGAATGGCATGGGATTTTGCTCTTTAATTCTTGTAGTTCTCTATATATTCTAGATATTAACCACCTATCTGAAGTGTAGCTTGCAAAGATTGTGTCACATTTTATAAACTGTTGACCCTGTTGATAGCTTCTTTTGCTGTGCAGACATTTTAAATTTAGTATAATTAGGAATGGAGAAATGGCTTAGCAGTTAAGAGTACTGGCTATTCTTGCAGAGGGCCCAGGTTTGGTTCCCAGCAGACACATGGTGGCTAACAACCATCTGTAACTCGGGTTCCAGGGGATCTGCTGCCAACTTCTGTCCTCTGTGGGTGCTGTATGACATGGATGACATGGTGATTTTTTTATCTTGACTTTCTTTCATCCAATCTCTTGATCTCACTGACATGGCTTCTATTCTGACATCTTGTGGCCCCTATGTTTTCCAATAACTTAAATTTAGTAGTTATTAAGACTAGTACAATTATTCAATTCAAAATGTAGGGGCAGGAGAGATGGCTCAGTGGTTAAGAGCACTTTCTGCTCTAGCAGAAGACCTGGGTTCAATTCCCAGCAACCACAGAGCAGTAATCATCTGTAACTCCAGTTCCAGAGGATCCAACACCTTCTTCTGGCCTTCACAGACATTGCCTTCGTGTGGTATGGTTATATGCATACAGGAAAAACACTTATACACACAAAATAAAGCAAATACAAATATAAGTTTAAATCCAAATGAAGCACCAATGCATTTTTTAAAACTAAATTATTGTGTGTTCCAAATTTTGTATTTAAGAACTTCTCAGTTCTCTAACAGGACCGCAGGATACATATAGTTGCCATATTCTTTAATATAGAAGAATTACCCAGCTTTCATACTGGCCTTTTAATGAACACACATCAATAATTTTATAAACCATTTCTACCCTTTGATTTCTTTCTATTTCCTCGAAAGATTCTCTTGTGCATCCTTTCAGCAACGTTATATCAAACTTTTCCTTGCTTGATGTCATGTTTTGAGTCATTCTAAGTCCATGAACCCTTCACTGGTGATATTTACTTCATCATCCACTCAAAGTGTTGCTTTTTCTCCACTGTATAGTTATTATTTCTCAGATCTCTTTTAAAAATATTTTATTTATCATTTTTATTTTATGCATGTGAGTGTAATGCCTGCATGTATGTGGGTGCACCCGTGCCCTGCAGTACCCACGGAGTTAGACGAGAGTGTTGGATCCCTTGGAACTGGAGTTATGGATGGCTGTTAGCCACCATGTATGTTCTGGGAATCAAACCCTAGTCTTCTGCAAGAATAGCCAGTGCTTTTAACCTCTGAGTCGTCTTTCCAGCCCCTATTTCTCAGGACTCTTACAACTAACAAGAAAGAGTGACTCTGGGAAGTCATGACAAGATCATCAATCTCTTTTCTTTAGGTTAAACAATCACTGATTATTCCTGCACAAATGCATCTTTATTTTAGCAGTAAAGAAAAGTGGTAACTTTCCAACTTCACAACATCTTCCACAATGATAGATTAACATTCTACAAAAAAAAAAAAGCTCCTTTTGTTCCTGGTTTTTCTATTTACCTAGCTCTCTACCTCTGGACCTAAGAGGTCACATTCTTTTCCAGTGAGTTTTCCTTACTGTTCATATATTTTATTGGCTAATATTCTATCTCTACTAATGAATAATGACTATACCCAGATTTGTTAGTCATTCCAGGCTTTTGCAGCATTTCTATATGACTAATTTGGTTCTTCATAAATCATGTACATTATGGCTACTGGAATGATGGTTCAGCAGTTAAGAGCACTGACTACTCTTGCAGAGGAACTGGGTTCAGTTCCCACTACCCGTGTGGTGGCTAGCAACTGTCTGTAACTCCAGTTCCAGGAGATCCAATGCCCTCTTCTGACCTCTGGGGGCTTGCACGACATGGGTGCACTTACATATATGCAGGCACTACACTCATATACATAAAGTAAAAATAATAAATAAGGGGGCTGGAGACATGGCTCAGTGGGTAAGAGCACTGGCTGCTCTTGCAGAGGATCCAGATTCGATTCCCAGCACCCACATGGCGGCTATGAACTGTCCTTAACGCCAGTTCCAGGGGAATCCGAAGGCCTCTTCTGACCTGCGTGGCATTGCACAACACGGGTGCACTCACATACATGCAGGTAATACACTCGTACACATAAAATAAAAATAATAAATAAAATATTAATAAATAAATAAAATACTAAAATAAATAAAATAAAACTTGCCAATTTTTCATGGCTCTTATCTCAAAAGTAAAAATAAGTAAATTTTCATGGGACAAGTTTATGGACTCACTGAAGCTTCTTAGCAAGTAATTTTTACGTTCTTTGTTGGTTAGATTTCCATTGCTGTGGCAAAAAAAAACTGAAGATAAACCTCAGAGGCAAGGTTTATTCGGGTTCATAGTTCCATGGATTTCAGGCCATGGTCACTCAATCCCGTTATTTCTGGCCTCTGGTGAGGCAGAGCATCATGGTGGAGATCATGTGATAGGACACAGCAGCTCACCTCAAGGCATATGTATGTATATATATATAGATATATAGATATATAGATATAGATATAGATATATAGATAGATAGATAGGTATATATATATATACATATATATATATAGAGAGAGAGAGAATAAAAATATAAGAGACATGGTGTTCCTTCAATGCATGAAAATTCTGGTGGATACTTCATATACAAACCATAACAGGCTTTAAATTAGAAACAAACTCTTTTCCTTTTTGTACATGTGCAAGTGTATAAGGTGTGTATAGATAAGTGTATATGTTTGTGTGTATGTGGGCATGTGTGTGTGTGTGTGTGTGTGTGTGTGTGTGTGTAGGACAGAGATAGACATTGGATATCTTTCTCAATCACTATACTTTATCTATTGAATCTAGAGCTTGCAAATTCATCTACTCTAGCTACTGTCTTGCTCCAGGGAGCTCCTGCCTCTGCCTCCTTTGCACTGAGATTACAGGTGGGCCACCACACACACTCTGTGAGTTCTGGAGAGTCAAACAATGGTCCCTATGCTTATATGGCAGATGTTCTGCCTCCTGAGCCATCTCCCCAGCCTCTAGAAACAAGCTTCTGAAAATTCAGTATTGATTTTTGATAAGAACTAAGGTAATGTTTTTAGCTCACTTTAATGTTACAACATTCATAAAGAAACCTATCTCTGAATATAGTTATAGTTGTTGCATTTATTTTGTAATGTTCTTCAATGTTACAAATAAAAATAATTGGTTTGACTTATTTAAAATATATATTTATTGTATTGTAAATTGTGTAACATGTGAGATACATTCCTTGAAATCCTTAAAAACTATATTAGCATGTATGAGATTTTTTATATGTAAATTTGAATACAGAAAATGTATTTATTCATGAGAAGGAACATTATTGTTCTAAGGAATCATAAAACATGCCATATTCTTTAAATATTATGTGATAATGATTCTGAAGTATCTTTGCCTTCAAAAATTTTAGATTATTTTCAGAAGAAAGTAAAATTTGTTTCATTCAAATAGATATTATAACTATGGAGTTGCCTTAAAATATGAAGTTTAGTATTAAATATCAATCTTAATTTTTACCAATACAAAAATCTGAATTTAGGACTTTGGCAAATAATTTTCAGGCAACTGAGAGATAGTCATGCAATGAACTATAAGGGAACCTTAAAAGTATCTTTAAATTATGAAACTTATATAATAAGTTATTTAAAAAACAATGAAAACACACCTGGTGTGGTAATACCGAGCTGTGTCATCAGTATTTGTGAGGCTGAGGCAGGAAGATTGAGACTCGGAGGCTAACCTGGGATGCAGTGTGAGACCATGTCCTAAAAATTGAAAGCTGTTTTAAAAATCTATAAAAGCATTGACATAAATGAAATATAGAATAACTAATCTAGATTCAAGACCTTCACTGCCAGTGTTGAGCGGGAAGGTTGCTCCCTGCCAGTAGCTTTCATAGAACTGGAAGCTGCTACACAGCTGCTGGGAGAAAAATCGTGTCTTATGCAGCTGTGAACCCTGTGAACTGCAATAATGACCAGTGTGGCAAGATATGTCCACGGGTGCAATAGTGACACCAATGTTATTATGTAGGTAATAAACCATCTTCTCATTGGAGTTGAAGCTTATTCCAGAGGAGGAAATACATGCCTGGTACTGCAAACCTGGCCAAGAGCCTATGTTTGGGGAACTCACAGACTCCAAGGGTGAACATTATTATTATTATTACTATTATTTTACTAAATGGGCATAGTATCAAATTGTCCTCCTAAGGTGTATATCTCCACTCATAGGTTAGTGCATCTCTCAGACCTCATAAAAGTTTCATTTTACAGTGGTTGGTGGTTAACATAAAGACTCACAATTGGTAAAAGTGCAGAGACTAAATGACTGTGAAGTGCTCAGCCACAAATTAGACATTTATATCACACCCCTTCTCCAAGGTTCAGGCACCATATAGATAAGGGGGCAGAAAGATTGTAAGAACCGGGGGAAGGAGAAGATTACAGCAAAAGATAGAACCCCTGCACTCATGAACTCAAAGCAACTATGGTTGCCTGCACAAGAACTGAACAAGATTAACCCAGTTGACGTTATAACATGGAGTGGGAAGGGATCCATGAACCCCTGCTCCTAACTGAGGAGCTACGGAGAGTTCATGGCCTCTGGGGTAGAGTCAGTTTTCTTTAAGGGTGTGGTTCCTGGTAAGTAAAGCATGCTCCAGTAGATGGCCCCACACCCAGAAGTATACGGACAGCACAATTTGGAGTCAATAGGTTACTAAATTAGAAAAAATGAGGACAAAAAGTGTGTGTGTGTGGGGGTCATTAGGAAGGTGATAGTAGATCTGGGAGGAGTTATGTAAGGAGTTTGGGGGTGAATATAATGAAAACACCTTATATGAAAATCTCAAAGAATTGATCATATTTTTCAAACAAAAGATTCAAGACCTTCATATCTACTTACAAGGCAGGTAAAGGATTCATGGTATCCAGTCCTAAGAACACACCTTTCTCAATTATTATTAATACCATTGCTGTGAGTTAAAGATAAGAAGTAATCAACAAGGAAAGTTTTACATCATTTATAAAATATTGCATAGCATTAAAGCATGTATGTATGTATGTATGTATGTATGTGTATGTATGGATGAAAGGATGGATGGATGGATGAGTACATTCCATAGCATACATGAAGCTCAGAGGAAAACTTGTGGGAGTCAGTTCATTCCTTCTACCCTGTGAGTCCTGGGCATGGAACTCCACTGATCAGCCTTGACAGCATGCGCCTGTACCCACTGTGCCACCTCACAGGTCCCTGTACAATCATTTCAGTTAGCTTCAAGACTGTTTCATGATTCCATTAAAAGGAAGAACTTTAGTAAACTAAAAAGAATAAAAGGTATATCATAGTTCATAGTTCATATCACCAAAGAAACTTCCCTTAATTTCTTGAACTATCCATACTTTTTACTTGTCAACAGATTTTACTGCAGTCCTTCCACACTAAATATTCCTAGTAGCCCACACTACACTGCTGCAAACAAAAGGATTATGGTCTCTTTTAGCAGGAAGAAGAGATGGGTTACATGGAGAAAAGTCCTGCTTTAAAACATCAATCTTCAGTAACTAATATCTGAGAATGAAAACACAACCAACGTATTAAATTTAAAAATTAGCTTTGGGGGCTGGAGAGATGGCTCAGAAGTTAAGGGCGTTGGCTGCTCTTACAGAGGACCTGGGTTTGGTTCCTAGCACCCACATGGAAGCTAACAATCATCTGTAACTCCAGTTCCAGGGCATCTGATGCTCTCTTCTGACCTCCATGGGCATTGTACAACATGGGTACACTTACACACATGTAGTCAATACATGCATACACATAAAAATAATAAATAAAAATTAACTTTGCAAAATAATCAGTTTCTAATAGAATCTGACAATTTATCACCTAAAGTTTAAAAATGAAATCCTAGCAATTGTTCAGTCATCCTCCAATGATAAAACTGAAAAGGAAATAAAACAAACAAAAATCCTCACAAAAGTCTGTCAAGAGGACTCTTCAATAAACAGCTGTATATATTATGTGTATGTGTTTATTCTCGAGTCCAAGTAAAATTAATATTAAGATGGATACTGCTAGTAAAATATTAAGACAGCTGCACCAAAGTTATTGCTTACTTTAAAGGCTTTGGATAAAATTTCCTTCTCTGTTCACGGTGCTGTCTGTTCACAAACTGTGTCTGGATATATTGGGAAGGCCCCATGTTTATTGCTTTGAATTTATTTCTTTTGTATAAAGGCGTATTCTGTGTTGAGGGGACGTTACCCAGTTGAACCTGTTAAAAAGGGAAAGTCACATTTGAAAGTACTTGACAAGAGATGCATGAAAGCTCGCCTCAAAATGTGGAGATGGAGGTGCTGAAAGAGATAGAACTGCTGTGCTGCTGAATTTGCAATTCAAAAAAAGGCAAAGTCAAGATGTGTCAGATTTAACAAAGCTGCTGCCAGGGGGCCAATTTCAGAGATAAAAGATGAAAGGCCAGCAATCCACTTTACTCCAGCAGTGCAAGGGAAGTCGAGGTTTCAACTACTACATCAGGTAACTGCAAAGTAGTTTCCTCCCAGTAAATCCTTGTGTGTGTATATGTGTGTGTGTGTGTGTGTATGTGTGTGTGTGTGTGTGCGTGTGTATTCTGCAATATCCGAACATGCAACAAGAAAGCTTTCTTTATGATAAAGGCTATCTAATCACCTTACGCTCAGTTCTGACACGTAGTCACTGACGACCTACAGGTAGCAACACCTGATCCCAAACACCAATATACTAAGCACAGGACAAAGGGTGAGGCATTTGCTTCAGGCTTCCGCATGTTCCACTTCTCCTGCACACCCATCCCCAGTTCTGCTGATTTCTCCTTTTTCCTTCCTTTCCTTACTCAATTTGAATTCCAAGTATCATAGGTGTTTCCATTTTTTAATGATGTCTGATATTTTAAGATTCTAAGCCATATCAAATATATAAAGTGAAGTGATTTGCTACAGTTTTCATAATTTCTTTTTTCCTGGCCAAAATTTATCTCCACAGATCTCTTCCTGTTTCACTGAAAAGCTAGACATATTTATGAGTTGCTTGGTTAGCTTTTATTCTCCAAAAAAGCTGAACTATTTGTCAAAGCATTCATTAAAGTTATAGGCCCAAAGTGTAGTCAGTTCAACTGACAAAATGAGTGTCACGTTCAAACAACAGACATAATGTTCCAAGTTTGCCTTCTTAGAGACGGTCTAGAGACAGATGGAAAAGTTGTAAAAAAAAAAAAAAAAAAAAAGGCCTCCAATTGCTGTGGTAGACAGATTTACTTTGAAGATTTCACTGAGTTTTTTTTTTTTTCAATCTGTAAGCCACTCATGGCACAAGAAAGCAGGTTTGCTGTGCAAACCTTAACCAGATACTAGCCACAATGGAGGAACTTCAACAAATTAAGATGTGTGGTCCAGATAATTCCCTTGAAAATTCAGATAATTGCCTAAAGCTTATTTAAATCTACGGAGAGACTTTACCCTCTTCCTCACCTCATCTCTTCTTTCCTTTCTTCTATAATCCCCCCGCCCAACTCTGATCTTTTTGTCCTTCTCCAGATCAACCCATTTTAAGCCCCCCTCTGTTAGCCTGTATTTCCACCTCACTTTTGAAAAGACCTGCCCATGCTGATAAATTCCTTGTTTCTTGTCATGTCCCCTCTTAAGTGGTTAGTATTTTCAAGAGCAAAGGGTTGGGGGGGGGGAACTGTCTACAGAGAGTTCATTAGAATATTTCTAGAAAAAAATGTTTTATAAACACAGATTGACAAGTTGTGAATCCAAATGTTGACATGAAAAGCTATACTGATTGGCCAATGGGAGCATTAACTTGCAACTCTAAAATATTTGTCTTGTTGCTGTATCAAAATGTCAGATGAGTGGCTGGGAATGTTGTTCAGGGTTCACATTCAAAGAATTCACAATCAAATACAGTATTTCTCACATGAAGTTTCTGAACTCTATTGCAGTTGATCTGAGGGGAGTAAAATCCTTTGATCTTTATGTCCAAACTCAAATACCAAGCCCCTTGGGAAGCAGATAAGAGTCTTACCATTCTAGTAAATAGAAACACAATTTAATCAGACTGAGTAACAGCTCTTAATAAAAGATGGTTGGACTGCCCCCTAAAGAATTAGTGAATTTTTGTGTAACTTAAGCAATCACAGCTCTTCGGACTTGAGTTCAGAGAATACAATCTTTTTGGTTATCAACAAATAGCTTATTATTAAACCCATAAGGGCAGTTACATGTGAGATTACTCATTTAAAAACTAGAAAGTAAGGATCAATTAAGCACAAATCAAATTTACTTTTCAAAAAATGTTTAACTCCATAATGCAGATATAAGGTATATTCATAAATAATCATAATGAAAAATAAAAAATGGCACCTATACCGAGGACGGATTGAGGATGGGGAGGGGGTAGGGAAAGATTACAGCTAGCAGAATGGAAGGCCGCTTGAAAGATAGCATTGAAGTGGGATTGTGTGTGAATGGGGAGGATTTAGACATCCAGGAATGTGGGAGCATCTTGTAAACCAAGTAAGTATCTTTAACTGGAAAGCAAAATGTATACTGGAAAGCAAGACTTTAGTGTTGGTTAATTGATATACAGAATAATGGAAAACGATAGTGAAAGACAACACAGCATGAATAGGTCTTGATAGGTCCCTGAGGTTAGGGGTGGGAGAGTCTTCAGTGAAGGCCCCAAGATGAACTCAGTAGGCACTACAAACACATCAAAAGTATGAGAAGCCATGTTTTCAACAAATGGGTTTAAGCATTATCTATCTCTCCAGCAAATGTTTCTGGAAGCACTGGATACCTGATGTGAAACACATGAATGCAACCTTAATCCCACTCCATATGAAAAAAAATGGTTCAAAGTAATAATAAATCTATTTGTAAAGGTTAAAATTTTAGTCTCCAAAAAGACAGGAGAAAAAAAAATCCATAACCTTGCATTGGAAAAGAATTGTTAGTATGTGAAATCCACAATAACTAAAATTTTAATTGATACATTAGAAATGATCTAAATTTTAAAACTTCATATTAAAGACATTAGAGGCAAACAAAAGGACGAGAGAATATTTTAAGTCATAAATCCTTAATAATAATTTACTCTTGTAACTCAGTAAGGCTCATTATAGCTCATTTTTTTGGAAAGGAAATGTCTGGAATAAAAGATTCATACACTAATGGCTAACAAGACAAGAAAAGACACTTGACTTCATTAATCATTAGGGAAACACAAATTAAAAATCAAATGAGATGCCATTTCATAATAGTATCTATTAATCAAAAGACAATAACATGCATTGGTAAGGATGTGAAGAAACTAGAACTTAACCTTTTTACTACATTTAATTATGGTGTGTGTGGGGGTGGGTATATGTGTGTGCCTACACACAACATTGTATGTATATAGGTCAGAGAACAAGTTGAGGATGTGAATTCTCTCCTTTTACCAAGTGGAATTGAACTCGGATTATCAGGCTTGGCAGCAAGGGCCTTTGCTCACTGAGCCATCTCGCTAGCCTGAAACTAGAATTCATATAATATTGATGAGATATGGTGCAACCACTTTGGAGATCTGACAGGAGCCAAAGTTTAAATATAAGATACTGCATGGTCCAACAATTCCACTTCTTAGGTATATAGCCAAGAAAAATAAAAGCACAAGTCTACACAAAAATGTAAATGTACTTTTTTCACAGTAGTATGATTCAGAATAGACCTAAACTGAAAAAAATCCAGATATCTATTAACTTTCTGGTAGATAAAAAAATGTTATCAATTCAGCTAGCGTGGTGGAATGCGGAGTCCCGAGTCTCGGCCTTCAGGAGGCAGAAGCAGGTGGATCTCTGGGAGCTAGAGGCCAGTCTGGTCTACATAGTGAGTTCAAGACTCAGTCAGAACTACAGGGAAATTCTGTCTCAAATAACAGAAAAAAATGTGATGATTCTGTAGAACAGAGTACGGAAAACTACTGATAAATTCTACAAGAGGACTAAATCTCAAAATAGTGTGTGAAATGAAATACATCAAGATGAGTGACTATATGAAGAATCCCACTTACTCTAAATGTACCTCAGTCTATAGAAAAATCAAATACATTGACACATCATGAAAATTAGTGTTTATTGGGGCTGGAGTAAATGGGAATCAAATACAAATATATCTGAGGAGTGGTGTCAGTGACTTGTCTAAAATTATTGAATTATACACTGAAAACCAGAGAGTTATGGTATGTAAAAATATCTCAGTGGGAAATAAATAGCACATGGAGGGTTGTGTTCTGGAGAAACTAATTTGCTGTGCATTTGTAGCATCGATGAGAGTAAAGATCTAAGATATAGAGACCTCTGAGGGGCACTTGCAGCTACCCAGGAAAGGGAACGGAGGTCTAAACAAAGAGAAGGGCAGTGTTCAAGGAAATAGAATTGTGAAGATATTCATGAGCAGTTGGTGGAAAAGGTTTGAGAAAAAGAATAGCCAAAGTTAAGTCTACAACTTTAACATTATATAATCAGAATAATCTATTCTATGGAAAATAAGCAGAAAAATTATGTGTTCAGCAACGTTACTATAACACTATATGACAGTGGCTCAAAGATCATTCTTTTGTATGTCTAGCTTACTTTACATTTCTCTTAGATTATCTATTCTTTCTTCCAACTTAAAATTTCTTAATCCAAATATTCTTCAAATTATTATTCTCTAGGAGTTAGAAGAGGTTGTTACATTAGATAGATATGAAGTCCCTATTATCTCTTTTAATACAATTAATACTCAACAATATAGAATACTTTGTAGTTGTTTTTTATAATTTTTATCTATGTTTTATAATTATTCTAGTTTACTTTACTATTGCTGTGATAAAAGCCTGACCATATGTAACTAGGGGAGGAAAGTGTTTGTTTCAGCTTACAAGTTCTCCTCCATCATCAAGAAAGCCCAAGCAGGAAGGAGTTCAAGCAGGAACCCGGAGTCAGGAACTGAAGCAGAGACCATGGAAGAGTAATGCTGCTTACTAGCGTGCTTCCCTTGGTTTGCCAAGCTTCATTTTTTATACAGCTCAAGCCCATCTGCCCAGAGATGGCACTATCCACAATGGGCTGGACCCACCTACATCAACCAGCAATGAGGAGATTGTTCCACAGACAGGCCCACAGGTCAGTCTGATAGAGGAAAATTTTCAATTGAGGTTGCCTTGACAAAACCTAACCAACACAATTATATAGCAAGGAAAGGATAGTCTGGGTTATGCTAAAGAAATTTAATATCTTTGCTATCTTTATTCAGTGACTTTTACCCTATTATCTTCTTCAGGGCAAAAACTTTTCTGACAATACAGCATGTTCACAGAGCTTACAGTGGTAGTAGAACCCTTTTCATCACTATTCAAAAGACATAATCTCAGTGACTTATAATACAGTTTCCTTTTCTGGTCATTTCTGAAAGCTTGGAATGTTCTAGTTTTTGGTATCATGTATTTATTATGTAGTATTATTTTGTAAGTGGTATCTAATTGTCACTGTTCTAGTTATAGAGCTTTATGTGAGTCTGATAAACTAGTTGAATGAAAACGATGGAATTATTCTTGGGCAATGACATTTAAGACAAAAAAACCATATTAGCTATGATAATGATGGCTAGCAATGAAATAGTAGACAAAGTTAAAAATCATGTGCAAATGTTTTCCTTTAAGATTTATGTTACAATTTGTGTTTCTAAGCATTATACTTGTAATAAGAAAGAACATAATTAAGTCTGTGTGCCACTCATTTAGTGAATGGCACAGTAGAAAAGTGAAAGAGGAGGGAAGGAAGGAGGGAGGGAGAGAGAGAGAGGGAGGGAGGGAAGAGGGAGAGAGACACATGTGTACCTGAAAAAGTATTCTCAGAAGATCAACCAAAGCAAACAATATCAGTTTTCGCTACATTTTCTGCAACTGGGTAGATGGAGAAAAAGTCACATACAAAAGGCAGGGGATGAAACAAGAAGGGGACTAAATAACAGATAACTGCGATCTAAAATTCTGAAATCGATGTCAGGACAGGATAACCACGATGCTACTAACCACTATTATAGATAGAAACTAAATGAGACGAAAGCAAAGTTCCTAAGATTTTAGCAGTGTAATTAGGAAGTAGAAAGAACTTGAGAAAGACTAAAATAACAGGTGAGTGACTCAGACGTCCCCATAATTAGCACGTTGTGGACATGCAGGATTGTATGGATCTAGTAGGATGTACCAGAGCGTCCCAGGACATCTCAAGACAAGGCAGCTGAAGAAATAATGTAGCAAGTAGAAGTAAGTGATAGTTTCTCACTCAGTGGGAAGAATCGTGCTCTCATTTTACTGCCAGTTAAGTCCTCAGAAATACTGTATGTCTAGCTAGATCATTGTGCCGAAGCGAATTAATATAGACTGCAATGGTATGATTTCTCCAGGGTTTGAGAGCAAGACTCTCCCCAGTAGGCTATTCCCCAGGTGTGTTTGGGAAATATTTTCACTTAACACAAGTGGGACTTTGTCTCCTCTTCATCCAATTTGCTTTTCTTATAAAGCAAAGCATCACGCGCATATTTGGATTCAAACAAATCACAAGCTGTTAAGACTGGGGCTCCGTGTTTCGCATCCAAGTGGCGAGGAATACTCAGCGACAGTTCTTTCCTGACAGTCCTCCTAGGCCATTGCCAGCCCTCCTGCTTGTCTAGCCCTCACCCATTTGTTCACTCAAGCTTTCCTTCCATTTGTCTCCTAAAAGCACTTTGCTCTTTCTGGTTGAACGGTCTTATTTATGTCTTCAGCAAACATGTAATGAATCTGGCCAGTACAAGGTGCTGTTCTGTAGACTAGGAAGGCAGCATCACAGGAAAGTCCCATGCCTGGGGGGAGTTTACTAAATATTAATTCAAGTAATCCATGGTAAATTTATGGGCTGAATTCTTCTTTATTGCCCACATTTAAGAATAGGCACAGAATTATCTCCTCTGACAACTATTTGAATGACATACTGTGTCCTGAAGGAAATGTAAAAGGTGAATTTAACTTTGTAATTAAGTGGGAAATTGTAAAGGGTATACTTCCTGCTTGGAGGCATCATTGTGAGCACAGTTTATCTTGGTTAATAAAAACAGTACAAACAAAAATGTGAAAATTCTTTTATTGGCACAAAAATATCCATTATAGTTGGTGTGAAACTTCAGTGGGGGCAAAGAAGACTTGGAAAGGATTGTTTGCTGCTGCTTCGGGTAGCCCAGAACTACACTTTTCTAGGTTACTGCCCTATGGTAAGCTAGGTGCACACATTCTCTATTATTTTCATAATGTGGCATCCTGGTATATTGGCTTCCAACAGATTGTTGACCATTTCATTTTTTATTAACAATTCTATATACCAGAAGTTGTATTTTCACTACAGTATTGTGTCTGCCTCTTTTGGAAAATGTATTCCTTGGTAGAACCTCTGTTCTCTCTTTGGTTAATAGAGAATGATAATAGCTATCCTGCTGAATTATGACAAACTCTGTAAGTAATTGAAATACTGGGTTCATAGGAAATGATTAATAAATATCAACTATTTTATGGTTGTTTTGTACCAACAATGCTAATTCCTGCCCTGATATGAATTCTTTAAGTGGTTAACTGAAGTCTCATAGGCCTAACTATGCTTTCCGTATTCTCCATATCTTCTCCAGATGGGAAACAGATTTGGTTGAACTGACATTATCAGCACTGACTGCAGCTCTATGAGAGTCTCACTCTTCAGAGGAGGAAGGAGGACTGTGCCTGCATACCTCCATATTGAAAATACATACATGTACATTTTTCAAAATGTTGTAATCTCAATGCTTCAGTTTAGAGCTATGAAAATAGTAGCACAAGAAAATGAACTTCAATATTCCAAAGAGCTGGGCTTGTTTCCTAGATATCCCACTGACTTTATGACCTTGCACAAGATAGTAGCATCTCTTCTGGAGAGCGTATACAGTAATGCTTACCTCCTATGCATGTTAGCAGTTTTGAATACATGAGACCATTTTATATAACATTCTAATCACAAGGTCTGACACTTCATCAAATATATCTGATAAATACTTTCTCCTGTTTAGTCCCTTTATCCTTGGGTAATAATAAAAGGAAGGGATATAAAACAGTTTTTTTTTGAGACAGGGTCTTGCTGTAGCCACAACTGACCTAAAACTAACTATATAGACCAGGCTGGCCTTGATCTCACAGAGATCTCCCTGCCTCTACCTCCCAAGTATTGGGATTAAAGACATGCATCACCATGCTCAGTCAGTCCTAAACACTTCTGAATTTTTAAAACCCAATCCCTACTGCCTTCTTAATTGTGCCTATCAATAAACATTTACATTATTCGTGTCTATGCCCCCATCTTTGATTTATTTTTACAATCTTATGCAGTATGACTTATTTGACTTGAAAAAATTCTTCTTTATCCTATTTCATATCTCTCAAATTACAAAAAGAACATATACTTATTAAGAATGTGAAATAATACAATCCATTGATGAATAAGTACAACAGTAACCTATGACAGCCTCCTTTTTCCAGTCATTACCCTTGTGGCAACTGGAGGTGCGTGTTCCTTGTGAAGAGATTTGTTTTTCTGAAAACAGTTCAAAAATGCATTGTTTACCTTTTGTTGTTAAATGTGGTGTAAGATGACTTAGAGTACTGTCATCTTCCTCCATTTCTTTCCAGCATCACCTCTTCACTCAATCGGTCGTTTTCCTTTGCTGTATAAAAGCCTTTAAGTTTAATGGGGTCCCATTTGTCAGTTGTTGCCCTTAATTCCTGAGCAACTGAAGCCTGATTTAAAAAGTCCTTCCCTAAGCTTTATCTTGTAGGGTACTGCCTATGTTTTCTGCTGACAGTTTCAGCATATCAAGTGTCACATTGAAGTTTTTGATTCATTTGTAGTTGACTTTTGTGTAGAGGGATAGTCTAATTTCATTCTTCTACATGTGAAAATCCAGTTTTCCCAACACCATTTGTTGAAGATGCTTTTTCCTCCAGTGTGTGTTCTTGGCATGTTTGTCAGATATGTGATGGTTGAAACTGTGTGTACTCCTGCTTCATGTCTTCTATTTTGTATCATTGATCTACATGTCTGTGTTTGTGCCAATACTATGCTGTTTTTATGACTGTAGCTCTGCAATATAGTTTAAAATCTAGTATGATAATCCCTCCAGCATTGCTCTTTGTGGTCGAGACAACCAAAATAATACAGATTATTGCCACAGCCATTGATCACCTCCCAGAACTTGAAGGTAAGACTCTATTTCTCAAGACAGGACACATCTCAGACATAGGACTTGGAGCAATGAAGCTGGAACTGACCTGGAAGGCTCCTCCCTGAAGAATAGCTACTATTAGTATCAGAAGACACTGTGCAGACTGCAAAGGGAGAAAACCAATCAATGATCCTACTCTGTAAAGCCTACAAACTATAGCAATGACCAGCCCATCCAATTTTCTCTATTGGTGCAGTAGTGGCACTTTTATCTTGGGGACAATATAATTGGATTTATGACTTGTTTAATGGTAGGAAACTCATGTGTAGTGCTGCAAGCATAGCTAACTAAATACAATGGCTGGAGATGGCAATAACCCTAGAGAAAAACTTTGTCACATCTCTAGGTCAATGTAATTTCTTACTGTAGTCTAAATATGTATCCTTATATTTACAGACAAGTGTAGCTCTCACCGCTCATCAAAGAAGCTTCTTTTTATAAAAGATGGAGACAATTATGAAGTTCCATAGCTGATCAAACACAGAGAGTAAGTGTCTGTGAGGTTCCCAGACCTAAGTGACAGATCTACAATGCAGGCTTGAGGAACATAGCAGAACAGGGGATGGAAAGAATATGCAGCTCTCAGTTCTCACCAGCAAAACATCCTCATTCAACAGATGGTGATTAACCCAGAAAACGACAACTGGCCAAAATGTACTGATTAGGCAAGTGCAGAGTGCTTATCCCTGAATAAGACACCTATATCAAAGCTGTGCCACCAAAGACCTAGAGATTATTGTAGAAGAGGGGCAGAAAGATTTTAGGGGCCAGTGGTGGTGGAAGATCACAAGGAAACAGTTTTCCAGACAGCTCGGAAATTGTTCATATGAATTTATATCAATGATGACAGCATGCACAAAGCTCATATAATCTCAAGCCAGACAAAATCTCAGCAAAGAAGTGGGTAAGTGGGTAAGGAGCCCCAACTTTAGTTGAGGAGCTATTGGTAACCAATAGCTGCTGGGAGAGGGAGCGTCAGTTTCCTTTAAGGATGTGACACCAGATAGATTAACCAGGATCCAGTAAATGGACCCAGAGTGAAGGGCATTTGAGAACAGAAATTTGGTTCAAAAGACCTTACTATATATGACAGAGTACATGTAATTAGGTAGAGAACATTAAGGGGGTACAGAGAGGGGGGGTGTAAATAAAATCAAGCTATATGAAATTTGAAAATTTTCAATTAAAAAAATTAAACTGTATATATTAGAATATATAAAAGACATTGTTGGCAAGAAGAAAGTGGACTTTGTGAGATCTTAGATGTGGAAGAAGAACTGGGATGCTGTGTGTTTAAAAGATGAGTGAGAGTATAATCCTCAGATCTAGGCAAGAAGCCCTACAGCACAGTGAATTGTACATACTGATTGACTGGTTACTTATTGCTGTGTCTGTACAACTGTACAGGAATTATTAAGAAAACAAAAGGAAGGAAATGAGAAATAAGAAGGGTAAAACTTAATATATAAACTGCAGAATAGTTTGAAAGTCCAGAATGATGACTTTATTCACTACATTGATAGGATAAAGGTATTATTTTAATCCAACAACTGTTATTGTGAAAGAGGTGTTTCATTTATTCCTAGACTTCTTTGACAATAAAAGAGTAACAGGAGGCATGCTAGGAGACAGCAGGTGAAAGATTAAAACTTAGAAATGACTCCGCGCCTTGACTCCGCCAGCCGCCCTCACCCTTCCATCTCCCCCGCTGTTCTCTACTCCAAGCTTGGGCCCTGTGCCATTCCTAGTCTTGGGGCCCCAGACACCTGGGGAGCCACTGCTGATTCCTGACCCTGTTCACCCCACCGGCTTTGTGTCTTCCTTGGGCCCGAGGAGCACTGCCTCCGGACCGACCTGCCCTCCTGGGGAGCCACTGCTGATTCCTGACCCTGTTCACCCCCATCGGCTTGGTGTCTTCCTTGGGCCCGAGGAGCACTGCCTCCGGACCCCGACCTGCCCTCACCTCTCTCTGCTCCCCGGGACGTGTACCACCCGCTAACTCTCCTGGCCTGCTACCCAATCCTTAGGCCTCTCGGGGTGGGTCCATCGCGGAGCCCTCCGCGGATTGACTCCCCCGGCCTCATTCGCCCTTCCATCTCCGCCACAATTCTCTGCTCCTGGTTTGGGCCCTGCGCCATTCCTGGTCTTGGGTACCCAGACACCTGGGGAACTGGTGCTGCTTCCTGATCGTTTTCTACCAGGCCAGCTTGGTGCCTTCCTTGGGCCCCAGGAGCCCTGCTTCCACGGGACCTGGCCCCGCCCTCACCTCTCCCTACTTCCCGGACCTGGACGATTAGCTAACTCTCCTGGCCCGCTCGCCCGCCCTCAGACCTCTCTTGGGGTAAGTCTACCCGTGCAGCCCTCCACTCCTTGACTCCGCCAACCACACTCACCCTTCCATCTCCCCTGCTGTTCTCTACTCCTAGCTTGGGCGCTGTGCCATTGCTAGTCTTGGGGCCCCAGACACCTGGGGAGCCAGTGCTAATTCCTGACCCTGTTCACCCCGACTGGCTTGGTGCCTTCCTTGGGGGCCAGGAGTACTGCTTCTGGACTCAGCCCCGCCCTCACCTCTCTCTGATTCCCTGATCTTGCAACACCCGCCAGCCTCTTTCTGGGGCTG
>NW_008336314.1:1533732-1536567 GCF_000622305.1 Nannospalax galili | reverse complement strand
GTGTGTGTGTATGTGTATGTGCCCGTGTCATGGCCCACGTGTGGAGTTAGAGGACAACTTGTGAGAGCTGATTCTCTTCTTCTACCACATGGGTCCTGGGGATAGAACTCAGGTCATCAGGCATGGTAGCAGGTATCTTTACTGCTGAGTCATCCTGCTAGCCCCACTAACTGATCTTTTATGTCTTATAGAGTTTATAATGAGTAAAAGATTATATAAGGGTAATAATTCATCTGTAAACCTAGAAATGTACAGCCAATTTTGAAAGAGATGTACCCTAGCTCAGAAAAATGTTATTGAATAGGTTAATGCTGTTGTAATGAAATGCTTCTTTTAATTAAAATAAAAAAAAAACAAAAAACAAACTTAGAAATGTATGAAATATATCACCTAATCTACTAGCAAAGTTACCAAAAGTAGAATAGACATTAAAAACAGAAGAGTTCAGCTACTTAATTAAATGTTGTGCAGTATACTTTGGGAAAACAGAATTGGGTAGAAAGAGGTTAGGAGTAGCGAAAAGAGCCCTTATAAATAAAAACCAATGATGAACCCTTGTGTTAAATGGGTTTGTTGCTATTCTAGTTTTGCTTTGTTTGAAATACTCCGTTATCTTTATCACCCCATTTTTTCCTTGGTGTGGTCTTGCTGCTACAATATCTTTTCAGTTTTATTTTACATTTAAAATCCAGTATCAAAGGATTCATTAGCCCATCTGTCTGTATTGCGCAAGCAATTCCATCCAATTTTCTTAGGATGCAAGTGCGGAGACAGGAGCACAGGGTGTGAAGAAGATGGATATATTTGACTAATGGCATGTGCACCCGGAAGTTTGAGACACTTCTTGTCATTCCATGTGAAAATACCACTCTCACTCTTTCCCTTAAAATGTCAAGCTCTCCTGCTAGCAAGGCAAATTTCTACCAACAATGATCTTCGTCTGAGATACACCAGGCCTGGAGGCTCCACTCCACTTATAGTGAAGTTAGTGTTCTTGGACAGTTCCAGACTTTTTAAGGGAAAGTCTCTGTTGGGTAAAATGAGACCATTACTACTGCCTCCTTGGCAGGTTGAGTGTTGGGACCGTCCTTGAGACACTGAAACTAAGACAATGTGACTGACACAGACAAGCAGAAAATATAGTCTAGCCAATTTTCCTTGCTTTCACGATTTTTAATTTTTTTTTTTTAATTCTCAAAAAAAACTTTTTAAAGTAAAACTTCCCTAATCAAAGCTAAACTATGGACCTAACCAGTTATTTAAAAGGCAGTTTGACAGCAATTTGTTAAATGTCCATTTAACAAAACAACAGCATTAGTAATTTCCTCATCAGAGCCTATGATCTCCCCAGCCATGGGATTTTTTTTTTGACTGAGTTTCCAATACAATACATGAATTCCCCTCTTTGAGCAGGCATCCAATCCAATCAGAAAGCAGTTTGCTACCTATATAACAGACTTGAAAGTGTTGAACTACTGAGTTTGCCTTGCCTTACTGATTTTGTTGTATACAGGCTCCACAGTTGTGAAAGACTATTGATGAGTGTCTTATTTTTCTGTTGCTGTGGTAAAATACCCTGGCAAAAGTAACTTGAGAAAGGGTTTACTTTGGCTCACAGCTCTAGGTTACAGTCCCTCATGGCAGAGAAATCACAACAGCAGGAGTTTGAAGCAGCTGGTCACTTTGTGGCCAGTCAGGAAGCAGAGGACAATGAAGGTTCAGCTCCCTTTATCCAGGATCCCAGCCAGGAAATACTGCAGCCCACCAGTGCCAATGAATACCATCAAAGAAATCCCCCACAGGCATGCCCAAAAGCCTCTCTCGAAGGTTATTCTAGATCCTGTCGAATTCATAATTAACACTAACCATAATGACAAAAATTTTCCCCAGCAGCCTATGAGGCAATTTGCAGCTCTCTATGAGGGCTAGCCCACAAGAAACAAGTTTTCAGCCTAATAGAGAAAACAATTTTTAATTTTTACTGGCTACTTGGAGTAGCCCTTAGAACCTCGCACATGATTTTGCAGGTTCTCACTAAGCACAAAAGTGAGTGTGAAGTCCTAAATAAGAGATCAAAGTTTAGATTGTCAGTAACCTTCATTGAACAAAATTAGTAAAAGTTTAGATTGTCAGTAACCTTCATTGAACAAATTTAGTGCATTTCTCAGAACAGAAAAACTGAATTTAAGTAAGTAAAAATAACCTTGCTTTTTAAATATAACGTATTTTTCTTTCTTAATTCTTGGAGAGGACATTGCTTTTTAACCCTTCCAGACTAGTAGTTCACTTGTTTTATGTGATCTAGTGTGATGCACTGCTTTCTTCATTGTCAGTAACCTTCATTGAACAAATTTAGTGCATTTCTCAGAACAGAAAAACTGAATTTAAGTAAGTAAAAATAACCTTGCTTTTTAAATATAACGTATTTTTCTTTCTTAATTCTTGGAGAGGACATTGCTTTTTAACCCTTCCAGACTAGTAGTTCACTTGTTTTATGTGATCTAGTGTGATGCACTGCTTTCTTCTCTATAATCCTAAAATGTGGGAAGCGAGCATGGCCGAGCCAGCCAAAGATGGCGCCTTGGCTGGCTGCCAAACCTCTTGCTGTTTACTTCAACTCTTGGCTGATTGCCAAGGCTCATGATCCTCGCTTGTTTACTCCAACTCCCTGAAGCATGGTGAGTCCCAACATGTGCTGCCTGCCTGATGATCTTACTACGTGGCCCAATGAGCTGCCACTCTGCCTGCCCGCTGCACGTGTGTGTGCCCTGATTGGTCCTGGCTCGGGGGAGGGCTGTTGGGAATGCTATATGAACAGCTGAAGTGTGTAATAAG
>NW_008336314.1:1529597-1530724 GCF_000622305.1 Nannospalax galili | reverse complement strand
TGTAGAAAAATTTTTGAAAATCACATCACATGCCATTATCAGTCCTCCTCTATTTAAATATTCACAAATATAATATACAAATTAAAACATAAATATTGATACATGACTTTATAGGTAGATGTGTTTTTTTTAATTTGTTTGTTTTCCAAATACAGTGTTAAGTAAATGAAAAAAAAGTGAGATAACAGTAATGATCCCATCTATACTTGGGCTGTCATTCCTTGGAGATATTGAAAGGCAGCTTCATTTTCATTTTTCTACATTTAATTTTGACAGGTCAAGTGTCTTCAGGAATTCATGCATTTCTTACTCCTCAGTAGTGTGGGAAGCGAGCACGGCCGAGCCAGCCAAAGATGGCGCCTTGGCTGGCTGCCAAGCCTCGTGCTTGTTTACTCCAGCTCTTGGCTGATTGCCAAGGCTCATGCCCCTCGCTTGTTTACTCCAACTCCCTGAAGCATGATGAGCCCGAACAGGTGCTGCCTGCCTGATGATCTTACTACGTGGCCCAATGAGCTGCCACTCTGCCTGCCCGCTACACGTGTGTGTGCCCTGATTGGTCCTGGCCGGGGGGAGGGCTGTTGGAAATGCTATATAAAGAGCTGAAGTGTGTAATAGAGGGAGAGAGAATAAAGAGAGGGAGAGAATAAAGGAAGAGTGAGAAAAAGAAGCTTGAACCTCACCTTGGTGTCTGTGTCATCTTTCCTCGGCTCTGCTGGACAGAGTCGTGGCTCGCGACACTAAAATTCCACAGCCTTCCCTTAAAACGTCTCTGTTACTCAATTTTCTTCAGGATGAGATACAATCTGCTAACTCTGAGATAGAGAGCTCTGGACCACCAAGTCCTGATGCTCAACCAGCCTCATTTCTCAGCAATTGTATTCTCCATATCTCTTCCCACCCTCCACAGATTCTGTTAATCTCAGAGCTCATTTAGAACTTTCATATGTGCTACATCTTCTCTGGGCTTTCCCCATCTTTCCCCATCTTCTCTATTAAATTCTATGAAGCTTCCCTAGGGAGTCCCTCTTCTGAGCTGCCTTCCCTGACATCTTCTAGATTCCTGATTGAATTAGATGGTTCCCCTGAAAGCTTTGATGAGCTTTACATTTTTTTGTGAATACTTGTGT
>NW_008336314.1:1498288-1529587 GCF_000622305.1 Nannospalax galili | reverse complement strand
TGTCTTAAAAATAATGATTAGATGATAGAATGATTTTGAGGTTTCAGGGATAGTGGATGAATTTCCTTAATCCTGTACAACATCCACAAAGGAGTTTACTATTAACAAATCTATTGTAGAAATGCAGCAGTTTATTATATTTATAATTTTTCACTGTAAAGATTAAGTCCAGGGCTTCAGCTTTGCTAAACAAGTGCTCACTCAACAGCCCTTATTTCTAGATAAGAACTTTTAAATAATAGGGGAAAAGGGAAAAGAGTAGAATTGTGTTATGTTATAACATATTTTATGAATGATACCTCAGCTGGGCATGGTGGTGGACACCTTTAATCCCAGCACTTGGGAAGCAGAGGCAGGTGGATCTCTGTGAGTTCAAGGACAGCGTAGTCTACATAGTGAACTCCAGGTCAGCTAGGGATACAGGGAGATCCTATCTCAAAAAGACGAGAGAGAGAGAGAGAGAGAGAGAGAGAGAGAGAGAGAAAGAGAGATCTCATTAGAATATATTGAATATGAAGTACTGAATAATTTACCAAAATATATTACAATCCCAAACATGCCTTAATTATTAAGAATGACCAATAATGATAATGATGAATGCTCATAGAAAATAGTCTTCTAAACTAAGGAGACAGGAAGAAAAGACAGTAGATAGAAAAGATAGCTACAGAGAAAGCAATGTAGAAACTGAAGATGAAGGTGTTAGCGTCAAAGAGGAGGGAAGGTCTCCTAGGTGAATCATCAACTGGAAATTTCCTAGTTCTTTGGAGACTCAGCCTCCTTCTGAGACCAGAGGGCTTCATCTTCTCAGTTGCTCATTCACAAGTTCCCTTAACTATTTAGCCTGCCTAGTGTTTGCTGACTGCAGGCACTATGGAAATGTCATGATCTTAAAGTTAGTTTTGCTGAGGACTATAGTCTCTCTTGAGAGTCATTTCACTTGCCATGTCAACACCAATTCTGAACCATGAATGGTGTTCAGGTCCAAGTTGTCTTACCAGAACAGTGGTTTCTGCTGCCTGGCCCTACACTTGCCTAATACAGACTTCATCAATGATCAAACAACCCTGGACATCACTGTCTATTTCTCCAAGTTCCCTCAGCCAGAGAAGCATGGGTTAGACAGTCAAAACATTTGCACTGTTATTTATGTCTTACTATGTTTAGTTTTGGATCGCAAATTTTAGTTCTTCAGTCCTCAAGTTTTTAAAACAGAAACCAAGAAAATATTCAAACAGGTTAACATTTGTTGACAGTTGGCAAGTTTAGGGCACTTATTTTCTGCTCTGAGTTTTAAATGTGCTTGTTTCCATGGTAGGCTCATAGTAACACTCATCCCTTGGTTATTTGTGCCGAGCAGCCTCTAAGGTGTACAATGCAGTCATTCTTATGACACTAGTAGGTAGCTCAACTATTAGGGGAAGGAATTTTTTCAAGTGATGATTTTTCTAGTCTTTGATTCAAGTGAACAATTACTGAGTTTTTGTCATTTATAAAGCATGCCTTATTTAATCAAATATTTTAATTTTTATTTTATTAGTGTTTGTAATAATATTTTATTATGTAGATAAGTCTATGATTTGAAGAAGATTAGGTACTTGCTAAAGGCCACATGGTAAGTACATACAGGTTTATTTGGACCTAAGGCCTGCATTGTTTACTTTAAAGACAAAACTAAGGGATATAGTATAAATAAAGTATTCTGTTGGGTCAAAGTAAAAATAGATCACTTCAAAGTTATGGAAATTGGTGACTTTATTTATGATATGATTTATATTTATGCAACAAGGAAATGAAATGTAATAAGCATTAGAATTTTTACATTACAAAGGGAATAAAGGAGAAATACTGTAAATGTTCTGGAGAACAGTGACTGGCCAGATTTGTTGGGGTAACATGGTAAGGTATATTTGAGAACTACTGTGGTAAATATTTGAAAGTCTAGTTGAAGTTTGGAACTGAGAATATGGCTCAGTGGATAAAGAGCTTGCAGTACAGATGTGAAGAACTAAGTTTGGATCCCCAGAATCCATGTAAAGTCTGTAATCCCAGCGCTAGTAAGGCCGGATGGGAGGTGGAAACAGAATCCCCAAGAGACCAACACCCACAGCTGTCCTGTGTTGTCCACACACATATAGTATCTCATGTGTGGCCATATTCACACATGTACCCTTGTTCCTTAGAGAGTGAACCAGTAGCAAGTATGGAATGCATTTGACTAGGAAGAAGCTAGAAGTATAAATAGTTATCAGGTTTTTGTAAAAAAACCCACTCCAAAAATAATGGGGTTTAGGTGAGAATCAATATGGGATGAATAAAAAAAATATGTATAAAAGCCAGGCATGGTGGTACATGCCTTTAATCCCAGTACTCAGGAGGCAGAGGCAGCAGATCTCTGTGAGTTCAAGGCCAGCTTGGTCTACATAGTGAGTTCCAGGACAGCTAGAGCTACAGGGAGAACCTGTCTCAAAAAGACCAAAAAAAAAAATGTGTATAAAGACCAAAGGACTCATCACAGAGACACTTGTACAACCTTGTTTGTTGCTGCTCTTTTCACAATAGCTAAGAGATGGAAGCAACCTAAGTGCCCCTCTACTGATGAGTGGCTAAGAAAAATGTGGTATATTTGCACAATGGAGTTCTACTCATCAGTAAAGAAAAATGAAACAATGAAATTTACAGGTAAATGGGTGGATCTAGAAACTGTCATACTAAGTGAAGTAACACAGACTTAGAAAAATAAAAGATTTATCCCTCATTTGTGGATCTTAGCACCAAATACTCTTAAAGTCCATGTCCTTTTAACAAGATGATGCTGTACATAAGTCTCTTCTGCATGAAATAACTACCATCATTTCGACTTCAGCTGTGCCTGAATGCTAAACATTGTCACAATTGGGCTTGTTGTTGGTTGTGCTCATCCATTAAAGGAGGGACAAGCAGGGTCATTGGACCGTCACCATATTCAGCCACTCTTCCTAGTCAACTGTTTGTAATTTGGCCCTAATCACATATGGTTGCCTGGATTTGGGGAGGGATAAAGTATACAATCTGGGGAAGGCTAGGAAGAGAAGGCTTGAGCCATCCTGGGTAAAGGCTTTCCAGTGTATATACCCTCAGGTCATTCATACACCTCAGTAACCCCTCAGTTATCTCCCTAAGTAGGCTCAGTGAATCCATTGATTACCCAGTAAAACTTTAGTCAAACATTGGTTTGACACTAGAACCTTAAAAGGGAATAAGCATTGCCTAGAATACCCAGGGAAAGAATTCTCACAACAGATGGAAAATTTATTTATTAATGTTATTATGCCTTATAATTATTAAAAAAGAAAATGAGAATGTAAAAGATGGTGAAAGGATATGGGAATGGAAATATTTTCCAAAATAGAAAAAATGAGAAAGCCTAAGCAAGTGATAAAGATCTGTGTAGGTTCGTTATGATATATAAAGGATGAGACAAAAATAATATACACATAATCTTAAAATTTCTAAGGTCATGGTTTAGGCAACTAGTTTAAGGAACAAAATATATATCTAGTCAGGTTTTATCTGAGAACATTTGTTTTTTTTACCCAGGCTTTATCTACATAGCACATGGTAATTAAAAGTACCAGTCCGGTGGAGCTAACCTTAGTGGATGTTTAATAGCCATACTTTGAGGTCTATACTAATGTGGTTAGAGGGACTTAAAGGATAGTTTTTACCCCTTGCCCTTCAAGGTCAACTAAGTTCCAGGGAACTATGGAATATCTCTCAAAATGTCCTGTAAATGTGGTGAGTCACCTGTGTTCAGGGAGGCCATGGAGACCCCACCAGATGGACTTGAACCAATGTCCAGCCTACGAAGAGGAGGTTCAACACAGAGGAAACATTTCCTCCATGTGTCCAAGTGAAGCCAGTCATGGTTGAGCAGGACCTTTGACTTATCTTCACATAGATGGAACTGGTAAAAGAAAGGAGCCAGGGTCTCCTCCCAAGCCCTTATGACCCCTGAGGAACAGATCCTCAAATGACCTTAAATGTAAATATAAATTGATTTATTTGGGCCAAGTATATGGTCTTAAATACCCAAAAGGAAAGTGAAGATGTTTTCTGGAATACTCTACTTGGATTCTGTGTGCATTTAACTTCTTCTTTTTTATTTCAGAACCAAATGCATCTTGGTATTTTTTAAAATTATTTATTTAATAACCACATGATTAGAAGTAGCATTTCATTACAGCATTAACATATTCAATAACATTTTCCAGAGCAAAGATGCATCTCTTTCGAAATTGGCTGTAAATTTTTAGGTTAAGAGTTGAATTAATACAGTTATTGATCTAAGTAGAAACCCTATAAGACATAAAATTGAATGAGGTTTTTAACTTTTAGGAAAGATCTCCATTTCATTTTACAATGTACTGCTTCATACAGAAAAACTCATTTTTAATGCTACTAACATGCATCTCTACTCTCTATGTATCTGATTATTACTAGTCATAGTTGGTTACTTTCTGAGATTCTTGGCACCTGAGCATGGATATGAAATCATTGGGTAGATTTCAATGGCAACATTTTTCACCTCTACTAATTGACATGAAGCAATTTTTATGCTTCTTCCTTAAATATAACTCATTATTTAATTTGTTGATTTTTTGTGTATTTCATACAGAACATCCCAAACAATCTTATTCATCTATATACCCACATCCCATATGGCACCCTCCAATAGCCTCCCCCCACCCCCACTGGGCCCATATACTCTGTCATATCTGTTACTGTCTACTGTGTTGTCAGCACCCCAGCCATTCCCCAGTGCAAGTCCATCCACTGAGTCTAGTCAACCTATCTAGAGTTCCTAGTTTTAGGAAGATCAGCTCTTCCTCATCTAGCAGCAATCAGTTGCTGACATTCCTTTAGATATGATTGGGGTCTGCTGTTCATTTTCCAAGTTCTATGCAGGGTTACTGTTTGAGAGTCTCTTGAGACACCCTGGCCAACAACTCAAAGGAAGGTAACTCCTGTCTGGTATTGTTTCTTGTTATGTAGCCTTTAACTATACACACGGACTCTTAAAGAATTATGCTGCTCACTTCAATCTTTGGTTATACTTTCCTTTTGGGTGTTTAAGACCATACAGTTCACCCAGATAAGCCAATTTATTTTTACTCTTAAGGTTGTTTGAGGATCTGTTCCTCAGGGGTCATATGGGTTTGGGAGGAGCCCCTAACTCCATCTATGTGAAGATAAGTCAAAGGTCCTGCTCTCCTGTGACTGGCTTCACTTGGAAGCATGGAGGAAATGTTTTCTCTGTGTTGACCCTCCTCTTTGTAGACTGGACACTGGATCAAGTCCATTTGGTGAGGACTCCATGGCCTCTTTGATCAAGAGGACAGGTGACTCACTACAGTTACAGGACATTTTGAGAGATGCTCCTAGCCCCTGGAACTTAGTCGACCTAGGAGGACAAAGAGCAAGTCCTGTCCTTTAAGTCCCTCTGACCAGGTTAGTATAGGCCTCAAAGTATGGTTGTTAAACATCGAAGAAGGTTAGTTCCACCAGTCTGGTACTTTTAATTACCATGTAGATAAAGCTTGGGAAAAATCAGATAAACTTTGACTATGCATATATTTTGTTTCGTGAGCTAGGTGTATGTATAATTTGTCAGTAGGCTGTTGGACTAGTAAGGTTCCCTCTGGTTCTTTTAGATTAGCTAGGCATTATTTATTTCTCTAAAGCTTGGGAAAAATCAGATAAACTTTGACTATGCATATATTTTGTTTCTTGAACTAGGTGTATGTATAATTTGTCAGTAGGCTGTTGGACTAGTATGGTTCCCTCTGGTTCTTTTAGATTAGCTAGGCATTATTTATTTCTTGCAGTGTCTAACCCTTCCACCATGGTTTCCCCATTTAAGTAGTCCCCTGAAACTTAGTTGACCTTGGAGGGCAAGGGGCAAAAACTGTCTTTTAAGTCCCTGTGACCACATTAGTATAGGTCTCAAACTATGGCTGCTAAACACCCAATAAGGTTAGTGCCACCAGTCTGGTACTTTTAATTACCATGTGCTATGTAGATGAAACTTGGGCAAAGACCAAAGTTTCTCAGATAAAACCTTGCCTAGACATATAATATTCCTTGAGCTAGTTGTAGACAATGTGAGAGATAATGCCCAGCTAGTTTTAAAAAACCAGAGGGAACCATATTAAGCGAACAACCTACTGATAAATTATGCATCTTGGTATTTTAAAGTGGAGTTACGAATTTCCTGTCCAGTAAGGATTCTGGTGAGTCAGAGTCTGCCTGATGCCTCTCTATTCCATTCTTCTTGCCCACCCCACCCTGTCCCCTACCAGCCTTGGACCCAGGCAAGCTCAAATTCCACCACTGCCTCAGATCTATGGACTACCTTCCTAACTCAGACATGCTAAACTCCCTAGCATAGACTCCACTGGCTCCTGATGTGTCTGACACAGACAAGCCCTTCTACTAACTTGACCAACCTACCCTGTACTCTGTTCCACCATTTACCCAGACCAATCTACTACCCTGCAGGAACCTGAAACATGCACCAGTTTATATTCCATACCCGAACAAAAACAACCAAGCTTCATAACAGAACCAATTTTAAATTAAACAAAAACAGAGTAGAAGTTCCTACTGGACATGTAACCAACAAAGAACATCCATATGCCCAAACAGCAATGCAAAAACAATAATAATATGAAAAGCCAAGATAATAGGTCCCCAATAAAACCCACGAGTCCTACAGAATACTACAATGAGAACCACCCTGAAGAATCCCAGGATGCAGAATTTAAAAGCACAATCATAAACATGATCAAAGAACTTAAAGAAAATAAAGACAAACAACTCAAAGAACTCAAAGAGGAAATATATCAGCTTGTGATGGAAGTCCAAGAACATATAAATATGCACCTTAAAGAACTATCAAAAACAATTCAGGACTTGAAAAGCGAATTCACAAAAGAGATAGAAATAATGAAGAAAAGCCAAACAGAAATGAACTTGGGATTGAAAAACTCAATAAGCCAACTGGAAAGAACAGGAGAAAGCTTCACATGCAGAATATCAAGACTAGATGATAAAGTTGAAGATCTGGAGTCCTTAAGGAAAGACTATGTAAATTTTTTAAAAAAACACAAGATTGGAATATTCAGGAAATGTGGGACAACATGAATTGTCCAAATCTATGAAGTATAGGGATACAGGAAGGAGAAGACTCTCAGGGCAATGGCATTGAGCAGATCTTCAATAGGATTATAGAAGAAAATGTCCCTAAATTAAAGACAGACTTATAGAGATTCAAGAGGCACATAGAACACCAATTAGACATGACCAGAACAGAGACTCCCCAAGGCATATCATAGTGAAAACATTAAATGTACAGAACCGAGAGAGGGTACTGAAAGCTGCTAGAGAATAACAAGTTACACATAAAGGAAAACCCATCAGAATTACAGCTGACATTTCACTGCAAACTGTGAAAGCCAGAAGAGCCTGGACCATAGTATTCCCGCTTCTAAACAACTATGGATGCTGACCCTGAATACTTTATCAGGCAAAACTATCTATCATGGTTGAAGGCAAGTGGAAAAATTTTCATGACATGAATAGGCAGAAAGAATTCATGTCCACCAAACAAGCACTGCAGAGAATATTTGAAGCAATAAAAGGAACAAATTCAAAAATGAATATACCCAAGAGGCTAAAGAAAGAAAATCAAAGAAAGGTACAATAAAGGAAACACGAAATAGAGGCACAAACACAAAGAAATTAAAATGACAGTATCCAATACACATTTCCAAAAATAACACTAAATATCAATGGCCTCAACTCCCCCTCAAAAGACGCAGGCTATTGGAACAGATCAAGAAAGAAAAGCTGTCTTTTTATTGTCTTCAAGAAACTCATCTCACTTTCAAGGATAGACACTATCTTAAGATGAAAGGATTGAAAAAATAATCCAAGAAAATGACTCTAAGAATCAAGCAGGTATTGCAATTGTAATATCTGACAAAATACACTTCAAATTAAAATTAATCAGAAGAGATAAAGAGGGTTACTTCATTCTAATCAAAGGAACAAGTGACCATGAACATACATGCACCAAACTGTGGGGCACCCAATTTCATAAAATAGTGCTTCAGGATAATAAAACAGAGATTAACCCCAACTCAGTAACAGTAGGTGACGCCATTATCTTCAATAGACAGGTCAACTGGACAAAGAATAGAGAGACATCTGAATTAAATGACATCTTACAGGAAATGGACCTAACAGACATCTACAGAATATTCCACCCAAGCACCAAAGAATACACTTTATATTCAGCAGCCCATGCTAATTTTCCAAAAATAACGACATTCTGGGACACAAAACAAATCTCAACAAATATGAAAATGTTGAAATAATTCTATGCATTCTAGCAGACCACAGTGCAATAAAGGTTATAATCAACAGCAAAAGAAGCTCTAGTAACTACATGAACTCATGGAGATGAAGCAACATACTCCTGAATGATTAATAGGTCAAAGAAAGAAATTAAGAAAGAAATAAAAGTATTCCTGGAACTAAATGAAAATGAGAATACAACACAAGAAAACCTCTGGGACATGTTAAAAGCATCCTAGGAGGGAAGTTTAAGTCTCTTAGTGCCTATATTAAAAAATCAGAAGAGTACATGTAAATGACTGAACAACATAACTCAAGACTATGGAAAGACAAGAACAAACCAACCCAAATCTAGTAGAGAAGAAGAAATAGAAAAAGTTAGAGAAGAATCAATGAATAGAAACAAATAAAACAATATAAAAACTCAATGAATCTAAGAGTTGGTTCTTAAATGTTAAACAAGACAGACAGACCCTTAGCCCCATTACCAAATAACACAAAAGGGAAAATCAAAATCAGCAGAATCAGAAGATGAAAGGGGAAACATCACAACAGGCACCAAAAAACCCAGAACATCGTAAAGGAGTACTTTAAAAAAATCTATGCTTCATTAGATTTGAAAATCTAAAAGAAATGGGATGAATTTCTAAAATCATGGACACTGCCAAATTTAAGCCAAGAAGAGATCAACAACTTAAACAGACCCATAACAAATAAGGAATTTGAAACCTTAATACAAAACTTCCAGGCTAAAAAAAATCCCAGACTCAGATGGATTCACAGCAAAATTCTACAGACATTCAAAGAAGATCTACAACTAATACTGTTTAAATTATTCAAAAAGATAGAAACAGAGGGAGAATTCCCAAACTCCTTTTATGAAGCCAGCATCACTCTAATACCAAAACCAGATAAAGATATAACAAAAAACAAAAACTATAAACTAATATCTTAATGGACATAGATGCAAAGATACTCAACAAAATACAAAGCACGTACAAACACACATCAAAAAGATCATTCACCGTGATCAAGTTGGCTTTATCCCAGAGATGCAGGGATGGTTCAATACACATAAGTCAATAAATGAAATAAAACATATAAATGGGCTTAAATACAAAAACCACATGGTCATCTCAACAGATGCAGAAACAGCCTTTGACAAAATCCAGCATGCATTCATGTTAAAAGTCCTAGAAGGAATTGGTCTGGGGGAACATACCTCAACCCAATTAAAGCTATATACAGGAAACCCATATCCAACATCTTTCTAAATGGAGAAACTGGAAGCATTCCCATTAAAATTAGGAACCATACAGGGCTGTCCAGTACCTCCACTCTCAATATAGTGCTTGAGACTCTTGCAAGAGCAATAAGACAGTAAAAGGAGATTAAATGAGTAATAAACGGAAAAGAAGAGGTGAAATTATCTCTATTTTTAGACAATGTGATATTATACATAAGAGATCTGCAAAATTCCCTTGGAAACTGTTGGAAATGATTAATACTTTCAGTAAAGTGGCAGGTTACAAAATCAACTTACAAAAATCAGTAGCCTTTCTATATCAATAACAAGCAAACAGAAAAAGCATTCAAAGAAAACATTCTATTCACAATAGCTTCAAAAAATAAAATATTTAGGAATAAGCCTAACCAAAGACATTAAAGATCTTTACAAAGAAATTTCAAATTTCTGAAGAAAGAGATAGAGGAAGATACTAGGAGATGGAAAGATCTATGATGCTCATGGATTGTTAGAATCAATAATGTGAAAATGACCATCTTACCAAAAGCAATTTATAGATTCAATCCAATGTCAATCAAAATATTCACAACATTCTTCATAGAGCTTGAAAAATTATCCTCAAATTCATATGGAGTCACAGAAGACTCTGGATAGCCAAAGGAATCTTGGGCAAAAAGAACAATGCTGGAGGGGGAATCACCATACTAGATCTCAGATTATATTAAAGAGATATAGTCATAAAAACTGCATGGTACTGGCACAAGAATAGACATATAGATCAATGGAACACAAAAGAAGACCTAAACATGAGAACATGCAATTTCAGCCACCTGATATTTGACAAAGTTTCCAAGAACACAGAATGGAGGAAAGACAGCATCTTCCACAAACGGTTTTGGCAAAACTAGACCACCAACTGCAGAAGAATGAAAGTGGACCCTTAACTTTCACCCTACACAAAAGTCAACTCCAAATGGATAGAAGGCCTCAATATAAAAACCTGAAACTTGGAAATTGCTAGAAGAAAACATGGGCAGTACCCTCTAATATATTGGCATAGGAAAGGATTGTCTAAAGCAGATACCAGCTGCTCAGGAATTAAGGTCTATAATCAATAAATGGGACCCAATTAAACTACAAAGCTTCTCTATAGCAAAAGAAACAACCAAGGAAGGGAAGAGGAAACCCACTGAGTGGAAGAAAATCTTTACCAGGGATACATCTTACAGAGTATTAATATCCAGAATATATAAAGAACACACACACACACAAAACAAAGAAACAAGAAAATAAATGATCTAATAAAAAGATGGGCTATAGATGTGAACAGAGAGTTCTCAAATGAAGAAATAAGAATGGCTAAGAAGCACCTTAAAAAGTGCTCAACATCCTTAGTAATTAGTGAAATACAGATAAAAACCACTTTAAGATTCCATCTTACCTCAGTGAGACTGGCTAAGATCAGGAGAACGAAGGACTCCAAATGCTGGAGAGGATGCGGAGAAAGTGGAACATTCATTCACTGCTGGTGGGAATGCAAACTCATGTAACCACTATGGAAGGCAGTGTGGAGAATCCTCAAAAATCTAAAAATGAACCTACCATAGGATCCAGTGATACCACTCCTTGGCATATACCCAAAGGACTCATCGTACTGTAGAGACACCTGTACATCCATGTCTGTTGTGCTGTCTTCACAATAGCTAAGAAATGAAAACAACCTAACTATCCATCAACTGATGAATGGATAATGAAATGTGGTACATTTACACAATGGAGTTCTACCCAGCAATAAGAAAAGATGAAATTATGAAATTTTCAGAAAAATGGATGAAACTAGAGAGTGTTATACTAAGTGAAGTAACACAAACTCAGAAAAACAAGCAAAGTATGTTCTCCCTCATTTGAGGATTGTAGTACCAGTCCTTTATATGTGAGTATATATATTCTGATGTAACACCAGGAGCCAGGCAAATGGAAAGGATGCATGGAGGTAAAGGAAAAGGAAGAACTTGGGAGTCAGAGAGTAGGGAACAGATGTTATTGGGGGGAAGGTGGGAAAAGTGGGAGTGTCCAGCAGGGAGGAGAGGAGGGAGGGATATGCAAGGGGCCAGAGAGAGGGAGGTGGGGGGCTTGTGGGAGGCAAGTGGTATTGAGGGGAGGGTGTGTATAATGGAGGCACTGAAACTGGGGAGGGAGGAAGGAGGCCAGATGGGAGGAAAAGAGCAGAGAAAAATGAATCTTGGGGCCCTAGGAAACTGAGAGAGAAATATGCCCCCAAAACTCCATGAGAAATGCACATACAGAGTCTAACCACTAAAGCAAATGTATCTGGGAGCTGCTTAGCAAGGAGCACGGTGCCAGACAGAAGAGATCTCCCTTTGTGGTGAGATAATCTGGGAGACTCCTAAATTACACAGGCTACTGCCAAACTTCTTGGTTATCTCCAGAAACTACTAGATAAGACCCTACCTTTGAAGACAGGACATACTTCAGATACAGAACTTGGAGCAATGGAGCAGGAACTGACCTGGAAGCCTTCTCCCCAAAGTTTCATAATGCTAGATGATAATATCCAAACTTCCAAGGAACAAAACAATCAATGGCCCAACCCAGCCCCAAAGCCTAATAACCACAACAATCAGCATGGCAAACTACCTCTATTGGTGAAGTCTGGGGGACAGCCCACAGCTATCTAACTGGATTTAAAGTCCTTTCAATGGGAATGAACTCATGGGTGGCACTGTAAACTCAGCCCAATACACATGGCAGGACAGAACATAGATCCTAGAGAAAAACTTATCTCTTTCATACCTTTTGACAAATGAAATTTCTTACCATATGCTAACTATGTATCCTTATATTTACAGACAACAATACCTGATACCACTCATCAAAAAAGCTTTTACTTGCAACAGATGGAGGCTACTGCAGAATTCCACAATTGGTCAGACACCCAGAATATGTCTTAGAGATTCCCAGTTCTAGGTGACGCATCTACAGTTGAATTTCTACACCTAAGACTCATGGAACATAGTGAAACAAGGGGTAGAGAGATAACTAATGCATCCCTCAACTCTCACTAGTAAAGTTTTCTTATACTACAGAGTATGGTGCACACATAAGGCCACAACTGGCCAAGTTTTAAAGAATAAGAAACTGCAGAGTATTCATCGTTGGGTAGGACTCCTATATTGAACCTCATCCACTATGGCTCAGGGACCATTGTGGAAGAAGAGGCAGAAAGATTGTTGAGAGCCAGGGTTGGTTTATGAACACAGGGAAGCAGAGGCTTTCAGGCCACTGGAAGCTTGCACATGTGAACTTGTGGCACAGGACTCATACCAACTCAAATAAGGGCCTAGAGGGGAGGAGATAAACGGGTGGTGGGTGGGTTGGCCCCAAGAACTATTGGAGAATGATTGCTACTGGACGAGGGAGAGTATTCTTTATATACGATTTCTAGATGGGCTGACTAGACTCCATTGGACAAATTTACACTGAAGGACATCGGGGTACATATGTTTGACTGGATAGGACTTAACTTGTATGGGGGGAATACATGAGGTCTGATGGGGTGATTTGGGGGCATGAACGGGGGAATGGGTTCTAAATTTGATTAAAAATTGTATGAAATTACAAAAGCTCAATAAAAATTTTAAAAAAGAATTAAAGTAGCAATGTACAGCACAGTGGTGTAGGCTATGATCATCCTCTTAATAATCACAACCAATACATGTCTTGAGCACTTTTTATATGCCAGATACAATTCTAAATTCATTTATCGTAGTAATTACATATAGTAATCCACTTCATGAAATGGATTCAACTTTTAACATGATCACTTTATTAATGAGTATTATGAAGCTTTGTAATTGCCACAATTTTTTCAGGTGATACAGCTTTGGGCAATACGTATGCTTTACGTACATGCATGCATGTAAAATACTGAGACATTCTGAGGATGGCTGCATCCTCCCGTAACTATTAATTTTCTGTGTATACCATTCATATTCTTTCCTAGAAGAAAAAAACTTTCACTGAGTAATTAGGGGTGTAATAAAAAAATGAATTTAGAAACTTCCCTTTTAACTTTTCAGAAAGGATTTTACTATGTAATATATAAAGGTGTTTTATAAAATTAAAAGATTAAAAACTTTAGTTAACTGTTCAGAAAACATTATCAAAATAAATAATCACCAAAAAGTGATTAATTAAACATTATAGCAAAATATGCAATAAATGAATTAATTACATTCATAATTTAAATGAAATATACTTAACTGTTCATTTAAACACTAATAACAAGACTAATTCATAACGACTCATTGTGACCTTATACTTAGTCCCCCAGAGATTTTCAGTTTTTAGCATGTACCAGATCTAATTCCTGAGAAATTGGGACTAAAGCACATAATGAAATGCAGCAAAAATGTAAGAAGAGATACTGCATTGATGAGGAATAAGGAAGAGTGTGAGGATTCGTGGTGATGTTCCTTTGTGTATCAGTCCATTTAAAGAAACTCAGTAAAAAATAAAAAAAATCCTAGGCCTGAGTTTTACAATCTGAAAAATGTGAAGTCTGAGTCAGCTAAGACTGATATAGTGAAATCCTTCAGACTGGGAGCTTAAACATCAGACATTCCTTTTTCACAGTTCTGTGAAGGCTCATTTCCTGGTTTCAGATGGCTGTTTTCACGTTATGTTCTTAGGCAGCAGAGACAGAGAGAAAGAGAGAGGGGGAGAGAGAGAGAGAAAGAGAGAGAGCACTGGGTTATCTAGATTAGGTTAGTCTCTAGGCATGTCTGAGATGGATTATATAAATTAGTTTAATTGAGCTGGGAAGGCTCACTTTAACTGTGGGCTACATCACTCCATGGTTTGGGGTCCTAGACTGCATACAAAGGAGACAGCAAATTGAACACCAGTGTTCATCGCTCTCTGCTTCTTGACTGAAGATGCAATGTAACCAGAGTCTTCAAGCTCCTGCCACCATGACTTCTCCATTCAAGAGACCACGCCCTTGAACAGTGAACCAAAATGAAAACATCCTCTCTTCAGTTGCTTTGGTCAGGATGTTTTATCGCAGTGATGAGAAAGCTAATATACTGTCCTAATGTCTTCCAGAAGCCCTGTTTGCAGATACCATTCCATTAGGGAACATAAATATCCAGGCTATGCCATGAAAGAAGGGGTGATCCTTGAACTTTTGTCTATGCATGTGTTGTCAGTGTCCCCAGCCATTCCCTAGTGCAAGTCCATCCACAAAAGTTCAAGGGATCGCCTTCTTCTGGTCTCTGTGGGCATTTTATGACACTGGTGCACTTACAAAAGATTCATACATATAAAGTACAATAAATAAATTCAAAACAAATTAAAAATAAACCTCTTTCTCTAATGATTTCAGACTCTGTTTTGCACTTAAATATCAGAAGATGGAGAATTTCTCTTTTCCTGTGTTGTTCTCCTAACTTCTTATCCAGGAACCCACCGACAGAATGAGAGGGAAAGTATTATGGGCTATGGGCCTTAAGAAAAAAAAGAATGGCTTAAGGGGGGAAAAAATCACAGAATTAAAATGAGAAATTCTCACTCATGTGAGGAATTAATGAAAACCAGCCCAAGTGTGTCACAAATCCTGTCCAGCCCTAGTGCTGTACTAGAGTTTCCAGAGCTCGCACCAGAGTAAGGACAGAAGTATGGTTGATGCAAAAAAAACTGCTCAATTTTGCATGCTGGGCATCCAAAGCTTGCTAAGATAAAGGTCTTGATCTTAGAGTTCAGCCTGACATACAAACAAGTAGTGCATTATACATATATACAGCAGTTAGGTAAAATGTAGATCATAGTGGTGAATTTTAAAAGTCTGTAAGTTTGTTGACATGCCTCCCATTGAAAGGGATCCTTTTCCATGACCTTAAATCTGGGTGGACTGTGACCACTTTGAATGTAAATAAAGCTTCACTTTATCATTCTGATATCTGATTCTAGGTTGAAAAGAATAAGCAGCTCTCTACTTTGGTCTTACAGAGACCTATGATACAGATTAGAAAACCCTACAGGTTGCCTTGTTCTGAGGGACCATAAGGAGATGCCTTAAAATTACATGGAGAAACAGGGGGTTCCTTCTGAACCCTATCTTTCATCAATGTGCCTAGCTTGGAAATAAAATGCTAGACACTTAAAGCTGCCGTTAAATTAAAACAACAAGCATTTGTTTGCTTGCTTTTTTTCTGTAATGTAAGTCAGCCAATCACAATCATCTGAGTTTTAGCTAATCATAGGCATCCAACTGAGTCGACCATTTACACATAAAGCAAATCCTTAGCAATAGCCAATCAGACAGTTGCTTTATTTTACTTTCTTGGTCTTAGTGTTGCCTGATTCGTGACTCATTCTTCACTTAAATAAACTCTGTAAAAAAGTCATTTGTCTAAAGTTTTTCTTTTTCTTTAACACTGTATAGTCTCCAGTCACTCCAGTATCATCAACATACAGTATACGAACAAGAACCACCCAGCTGAGTCCTGCCTAAGTTCCTGACCCACATAATCAGGAAGTATAATAAAATATTCCTTTAAGTCACTTTGTTTTGAGGTAGTGGCTGCACATCAGTATATAACCAGAACAAAAGGAATGACTAATTTCATATGACACAAGTAAGCTATCTCAAATAGGGACCACTTGAGAATGGTGTTGAATGGCAAGCAGGGGGACTGCATTTCAGCTAATGTGAGAAAGTCTCTTTAGGCTGATGGAGCAGCAGGAGGATGGCAAAGAAGCTGGCATTTGGGGCAAGGATCATATCAAAGTTTTGGAAAACAAATATAGAAATATATGAGAAACTGGGGATTAGACTAGAAGTGGTAAGACCTTCACTCCAAACTCCTAATCACTTTAAACTAGATAGAGTCTGGATCGGGGAATGGGAGGGGTGTTTGGAATTGAGAACTCAGTTGTAAGATAATACCAATATGCCAAAGAAACTGTGGCAGTAATAATGAAGGCACAGAGGCAAGTTAAAACTCTGAGCCATTGAGGAATGGATTAGACAGATGAAGAAGGAAAAATTGAGTAGTGATTAACTCCTAGTTTTTAGACTTGGTGACTAAGTGGACAGCCATAACTGAAAAATCAAATGAGAAGAATTTCCATTTGAAAAGTTGTATTTCAAGTTCAATTCTAACTGTGTATTCTTTGAACATCTACTGAATAAGAAGTTCTTTAACTTAGAGCTCTTCACCCTCATCATACACACACACATACAGATTTGTGCATGTAAAGTACAAACGTGTGCACAGTAAGAGTACGTATCCACCCACAGAGATTCTGACATTCCCAATGAGTAGATGTTGAGTAAAACAAAATGTCAAGATAAAATAACCCAAATAAAACACATTAAGCAAAAGTGGATAAAGCCAGCAAAACTGAAGCCCAGAGTAATACTAATGTACAAAGGGTAGGTAGAGGGAGAATATGAGACTCCAGTTAGTAAAACATGCCATTGAAGATCACACTCGGAGCTGGATTACCCAGTCCAATTACTTAAAACTCCTTCATAAACCCCACCCAGTGATCTAGACTGCACTCCAGTGTACTTGTGATTGAACTGCTAATAATACCTAAGTGTTATGTGAATCCAAATAACTATGAATTTAGGTCTGGGGGTAGCAAGCTATAAATATATATAATTGCCTTTTTCATATGTGTGTATTCTCTACTCCTCACTCAAATGTGTTTAAAATAGCTTTTTCACCATCATATCAAATGATCCCTTGCTTATTTTCAATTCAATGTCACATGCCAAATAAAACTCAAGGGGTCAACTTTGTTTCATTTTATAAAATAATGACATGTTCTAAAGCTATAAAATCAGGATAGAAAGCCATCAGATTTTTCAATACATAACTGGAATTTTTTCATGAATGAAGTAGAAACTAAGAAAGAATTAGAAATAAATTTTATTTTATTAAGGACTATTGTAAACCCAGGACTTGAGAAGTGGAGTCAGGGGTTCGAGGCCGTGGTGAGGAATTCAATGCCAGCCTCAACTACTTGAAATGGTCTCAAAACAAACAAGCAAAAAATAAGAGAAAGAATGATTTGTTTTTGTCATTCTCAGTAGGAAGTGAATGCTTTAATAGAAACACCATTGCTAATACACAACTTGTTTGCTTTACTTTCCGATCAAGATGTTTAATCATTTTGAGAAGAAAATGTTCTTAACTTGACACTCCATGTTTTTAATATTAGAGGAGAAATACGATGGCTTTTGCTCACTTTTCTAGAGATCAGGATTTGGTAACAAAAACCCCATTTTTCTTTCTTTTTTTTCTCTGAGACCTTCAATCTCCTTTAAATGGAATATGGCCAATTCCTACTTGTGGAATAACCACAAGGCAATTAGAAGTTAAATTGTTGAGCAGCCCGCATCTAATTGAAGTCTCTCCATTTTAACTATTTTATTTTTAGCACCTGAAGCAGTCTGTAGCTTTTCTAGCCTGTAATCATGTTTATTTAAGAGTAGTGTAATCTTCAGTTAAGAAAATAAAACCTACCAGAACTCTCTACTGAATAGCAGAAAATGAGAATATGGGTGGCAGGATATTTTTTAGTTTTAATTTCCTTCAGTTTTCTGTACAAATGTTTCAGCCTGAGTTATGAGGTTCTGTCTTGAAGAGTTGCCTCTGTATAATGCTATGTACATGTGCATCTTCCTGTATTTAAGGAGACATCCAAACTGCTTTACTTTTCAGAAAGTTAGAGCCTGTAAATTCTGAGGATGCTGAGTAAGTTTTATTCTACAAGTTGTTCTCAGAGAACCATCATGTCTAAAACTCTGTTTTCTAGAAAACATAGGTAAAGTGCTTACAAAATATCCACTTTATTGTATTGTTTTCCAGAGAGTAAGCACTGTTACTTAGTAGAATTATTGACCCAGTCCAAAAGACCACCTGGAGAACACTTCGAGAGCACCTTTCTTCTCCATCACCTGCTCACACGGTTCTCCTATAGCACCTGCTACCATTTGGAACTGGAGTGTTCTCCAGAGGTTCACATACCACCAGTTGGTGGCTTAACTGGGGAGTGGCAGGACTTTTAAGAGCAGGGCCTAGGGGAAAGAAACAGTCATCATGGGCATGTCCCTGAAAAGCATCAAGGTATTAACCCTTTCCTCTCTAATTTTGTCTCCAAATAAATGGAGAGTGATCAGCTGTGCTCTACAATGATGTTTTGCCAGCAAATTCCAGAAAAATTGAAACCAACTGACCATGGACTGAAACCCATGAAATCATGAGCCCAAATAACCTTTTCTTTCTTTAAGTTGTTATGTGATATTTTGTTACAGTGAGACAAACCTGACAGACACATCCCCTGTGGTCAGCTTTGGTCCAGCCTCTCACTTATATTCTTCATAGGATTATCAACTTTAATTGTCAGAGCAACCTTATGCATTAGGTCATATTCTAATCTTCCTTTCATTGATATATGAATTCTGTCTTTTGCACCCCTAAAGAGGAAAAGGAAGTCTTAAACTAAAAAAATTATAGCATTTCTTTCATGCCACCGTTGCACTAATGGGCAGATTTTGCCAGATCATTCATCATTGCTCACAGGCTTCACAGCTTGGTAATACTGCTGATAACATTTCTCCTCAGCAGCCTGTAGCACCTTCAAGCACTATGAACTAGCCAGAAGCTTAATACTAATACAAGGGAGAAACAGCATCCCCTAGAAGGTCCTTAGCTTCATTCATAAAATAATTTAAGAATGAACTCAAACAGAAGCTTTAGGACAATTTTATTAGAATTTAAAGAAATATTCTCAGGGCAGGCAAGGTGTGAATCTTGGCAGCTTCTTTGAGGAATTAAATGGAAGGTAGAAGGAAAAAAGCCATGAGGGCATGCTGGATTAAAGACTGCATGGAGGTGAGGTCAGACAGTTGGCACACTAGCATGGAGCAACCAAGTCCCAGAGATGGGAAGAGTCTTTCTTAGAGAAAAACAGGAATCGCAGTGCAGAAAGGGCAGGAATTGAGGTCAGTGGAACCTGCATCTTCAGCCTCCTTCTCAAGCAAGCTCTCCCTTTTTGTCACCAATTGCTGCAGCTACTTGCTTGTTAGCAGCTTGTTAGCCAAGATGTGGCTTGGCTACATGTGGCTGTCCCCATACTGATGATGTTATCAACCAAGATGGTGACCAGATCACATGTTTACCTCCATCTCTGTGAGGTCATCAGTCAAGATGGTGACTAAGCCACATGGCTACCTTTTGCCTGTGGTGAGCTTGGCTCCAAGAGAGAATGAGTCAATCCCCCATCAAGGTTTGAACCACATGGGATCCACATATCTCACAGATTAAATGAGAATTGCTATTCCTTTTTGTTTTAGAAAATGTCCAGTTAACAATCTACAAAGAAGAGGATCAACACAGAGAAAACATTTCCTCCATGCTTCCAAGTGAAGCCAGCCATGGTCGACAGCACCTTTGATTTATCTTCACATAGATGGAACTGCTAAAAGAAAGGAGCCACATGCTCCTCCCAAGCCCATGTGACCCCTGAGGAACAGATCCTCAAATGGCTTTAAGAGTAAGGCCAACTGTATGGTCTTAAACACCCAAAAGGAAGTATAATCAAAGATTAAAGGGGTCAATATAATTTTTTAAAAGTCTGTGAGTATAGGTAAAGGCTACATAACAAGAAACAATGCCAGACAGGAGATATCTTCCTTTGAGTCATTGGCCAGGGTGGCCCAAGAAACTCCCATATATTAAGCCAGCATAGAACTGGGAAAATGAACAGCAGACCCCGAACTTATTATCTAAAGGAATATTGGCAACTGGTTGCTGCTAGATAAGGAAGAGCTTGTCTTTCTAAAACAAGGAACTGTAGATAGGCTGACTAGATTCAGCGGATGGACAAGCATTGGGGAATGGCTGGGGGCACCAACAACACAGTGGACAGTAACAGGGATGACAGAGTATATGGGTTCCAGTAAGGGGTGAGGGGAGCTATGGGAGAGTGCCACTTGGGATGTGGGTATATAGATGAATAAGATTGTTTGGAATGTTCTGTATGAAATATACACAAAAAATCAACAAATAAAAAATAAGTTATATTTGAGGAAGAAGCATAAAAATTTGCTTCATGTTAATTAGTTGAGGTGAAAAACATTGCCATTGAAATTTACCTGATGACTTCATATCCATGTTCAGGTGCCAAGGATCTCATAAAGTAACCGACTGTGACTAATAATAATCAGATACATAGAGATTAGGGATGCATGTACAAACATCTGTTAGTAACAATAAAAATGAGTTTTTCTGTATGAAACATAATATTTTAAAATGAAATGGAGATCTTTTTTAAAGGTTAAAACCTCATTCAATATTATGCCTTATAGGGTTTATACTGAGTTCAACATTGCATAACTGTATTAATTCAACTGTGAACCTAAAAATGCACAGCCAATTTTGAAAGAGATGCATCTTTGCTCTGGAAGTTGTTAGTGAATATGTTAATGCTGTAATGAAATGTTTGGGGTTTTTTTTGGTCTTTTTGAGACAGGGTCTTCTTTTAATCATGTGGTTATTATTAAATAAATAATTAAAAACAAAGAAAATGTCCAGTTAAGTTAGACTGATATAGCAGGAGAAAATCACCCTCAGATATATAGGCCCCAAAGAGCAAAGCAATGGAATTTCATGTTCTCAAAGCAAGGAAGGGAGAACATGTTTCATACCACAAAACAACAAGTAGTGTCCACTGGATACCCTCAGTCCTAGGTACAAGCTGTTCCTGGGAAATAAACAAGTGAAGAAGCAGGAGAAATGGAGAGCTGTGAACAGCACACATAATTGAACTGTTTTTCTTAGAGCACATGTCTTACCTCAGCATGGTGTGTGACTCTCCATGTCTGCCAAAAATTACATTCCTTAGATCCAGTTAGGAAAGCAGTTGCCTTTGAACCATATGGTCTAAGGAATGTTTACAGCCCAGGGCCTGGGCTTTCCAAGACCCTCTGATTGTTCGCTTTTCTCCAACTCCAGATTCTTCGAAAGAACCACTGTGGAGAAAACCCCAAAGCCTGAGAAGCTTAAAAGAGGGAAGAAAAAGGTTTTTGCTTTGTTTTACTTTTTTTTTCCTTCTTTCAGAGAAGCAAGCTGTTTAAGGCCAAATGCCCCAAGGCAAGCTAAAGGCACTTACCTGCCTAGCCATCAAATACCCATGCAAAAATCTCCTTGCAGAGCCAACAAATAATGCACTAGAATTTTGGGGTCCCTTCATGGTCGCCGTGATGATACAGGGGAGAACCAGTGTCCCAGAGAGGGGCCTTAATTTCATTCATTAAAGATTTTAAGAATGGACACACACACACACAGAAGCTTTAGGACAACTTTATTAGAAAACTCAAGGCAGGCAAGTTGTGAATCTTGGCAGTTGTCTCAAGGAGAAGAATGAAAGTGAGAAGGAAAAAAGCCATGAAGCCATGCTAGTATAGAGCCTGTATGGAGGTCAGACACTGGTTGGACTAGCAACCACATGGCAGGAGACAGAAGCTTTAGAGAAGAAGTAAAGAATCCCAAAACATTGGAGCAGCCCAAAGCATTAGGGAAAGCATGTTAAGAAAAGATATATGAAGAAGAAAAAGAGAGAGATTGCACTTTTCTGAAGAATTATGGACAGACACATGTCTTATACCCAGATCCACAAGAACTGCACTAGGAGGCAGTGATTTCTGAGCAAGAAAAGCTCGCCATCTCTTTAATGCATTAGGTATTCTGCTCATTTCTTTAGCATAATTTAACGTGAGCCTGCACTAGGGGTGATCCTATGACCAGGTGATTGATCAGTGAGACTGGAAAATTGGGTCTTTATCCAGACCATAGATTTTCTAGTCTTGATCAATTATTCTTATGGGGCCTTTTTACTACTCCAACAATACCAACTTTATTTCTCCATGTTTTGTGATTCAAATGTGTGGTATGTCTAGCAATAGGATCTTATCTTCTAACTGTGGCAATAACTTGTTTTATTTTGTGTGTCTATGTGAAAACCTGACCAACAAATTAAAGAGTAAAATCCAACACCTAGGAAAAAAAATTATAGCATTTAAATTATTAAAAACTATTTAGATGACACTGCTTTTATAAAGAAAATAAAGGGGCTGGAGAGATTGCTCAGTGGTCAAGAGAACTGACTGTTCTTACAGAGGACACGGGTTCAGTTTCCAGCACCCACATTGTAGCTAACTATAGTCAGTAACTCTAGTTCCAGGGGATCTGACACAGCCCTTGTGGCCTCTGTGGGCACTGCATGTGAGGATGCACTTACACATGCAGGTAAAATGTCATATATATAAAATAAAGAAATAATAAAGAAAATACTTTAAAAGTAAAGAAAAAAAGAAAATATAGAGGAAAATAACTAAAATAATGAACTGTCTAGATCTCCTTAACTTGGTAACTACTGCCTTAAATGAAGGGGCAGAACAGGTTTCACGGAAGCATGACTCATACAGAAAAGGGAAACTGTGCACTGACCAATCTGTGAGTTTCAACGAATGACCATCCCTTAGTAGCCAGCACCCACATGAAGAACGCCTACCTCAGCTGCCTCTTGAGTTCCCTTGATGGCCTTCATTCCATGCCTGTGCCTCCCTCCACAGAAGACTCTGTTCCTACAACTCCCCAAGTAATCCTTTCCTTACCTTCTTTTCTGACATTTGTGAGTAGTTTTGCTTTAAGTATCATTTTGTTTTCCATTTTGAAGACAATTCAAACTTATAGGAAAACCAGCAGTGATCAGCTATCAATAGTTCCTCAGTTACGCTTGGGACCTCCTGTCGATTTCCCCAGTTGTATGCTTGTTTTTATCTGACTGAATTTGTATGGGTTTTGTGCATGCTGTCACTATTGCTGTAAGTTCATATGAGCAAGTTCCCAGAAGCTGGGGGACTCTATTTCTATATGGTCATGGACCACCCTCTGGCTCTTACAGTCTTTCTGCATCCTCTTCTGAAGTTGTGCCTGGGTGGATGAGGTTTAATATAGGAGTCCTATCCATTGATGTGCACTCTACAATGTCTCATTTTCTACACATTGACCCGTTTTGGTCTTCTGTGTGCATCACCCTCTGTTGCATGAGGAAGCTCCTCTGGGAAGAGTTGAGAGATGCATCAGTCTTCTCTGTACCCCTTGTTCCACTATGTTTCACAAGCCTTAGGTGAGAGGTTCCATTGTGTATGTGTCACTTAGAGTTGGGCATCTCATAGACACATATTCTCTGTGTGTGGCCAGTTCTGGAACTCTGTAATAGTCTCTGTTCATTGCAAAGGAAGTTTCTTTGATGAGTGTTGACTGGTTATACTTGTCCCTGGAGGCTGGAAGCTGAGTCAGGCACCTTCAAGCTGTCTCAGAGACAGTGGTCCAAAGACGAAGGAAAGGGGCTCAGTTGGGTTTTACGTGATTAAAAAGTTAATTGTTAAATGGCAGAATATTGTTTTGAAATCAACAAACTTACATTCTTTATCATTATTCATGTTAAAAGAAATCAAAATATCAATATCATTTTCTTAAGAGAGAAATGTAAGTCAGATGTAATCCCAGCACTCAGGAAACTGAGGCAGGACAATCACCACAAGCTTCACTTATGCACTTGAAAACTTTATATAGTATTTTTAGCAAGATGTGTGTTCTGACTATGATGTGTTATGTGAGATCAGGTGTAGAACTCTCCACTTGTAGCATCATGTTGGTGTTCAATTTTTTTCTGATTTTAGAGAATTTTATATCTCTGACTTTTATTTATCAATGAGCAAATTAATCTATAGTGCAATCACAGAGGCTAGACATGGGCTTGAATCCTGGTAGACAGACTGTAGGCTAGTACCTGAATACAACACAGGCTGTAGACATACAGCGACTCAGTTCCTCAGATGATTTCAACAGATCTAAACCTGTAACTTCTGGCTGATGCAGAGTTGTCAGAAGCAGCCCTGAAAAATGCTAGGGGGTAGAATCAATTCTAAAAAGAAACCTTGTTTTGCTTAGAGCCATCAAACAGTAATCACATGCATTGGTATCTAAAAGCACTTTATAATTTGTCAAAAGTAAAAGAGGGAAGAGAAAGTACAGAGGTGAAGAGAGCATGGACTTTGAAACCATAGGGTTTGATATTGCTCCAAGCTTTCCTTGCTCTGAGGCAATTAGATTGCTTCAAGGATTTTTGGTGTAGTATTCCCAGGCATCTCGCTACTCATGACTATTCCTCTGACCAAAGTCTGACTGTGAATTTTCTCTGTCCAATTCCCAAGGACCTTTGTTCTCTACTGATTTCAAGTGTTCCAATCTCTGTCTTTAAGCTTCCCTAAGAAGTGTTAAGGCTGTGAAAAAAGAGAACTTCATTTCCTAAACTCTTGGAATTATTCTTCACCCCTCTCCTCCCTCTTCATCCCCAGTCTTTGCATTCTCTTATCATGTTTATGGACATAAATATTTAAATAAGAATATCCAACAAGCATGATCATTGATCATTACTAGCCCCTTAGTTTACACAGCTGAGCAACTCTCAGACAATGCATATCCCACTAGACCTTCTGGAGTATCACTATGTCCCCTTCCTTGCTCACACACTCACCTCCTAACATTTTTACCCCATGGATAATTTTCTCTCTACGATACTCATCCTACACACTCTCATCAAAATACCCTATGCAACTTGTCAATCAAAATTTTCTGTTAGCCTCTATGTTAAACACAAAGCTATGATTTCTACTATGGCATTTGAGAGGCAGAGTACCTTAACTCTTAAAATCAAAGGCTCTGGCCTCAAATGTTTATGACTAGACTCTGGGTCTACCACTTATGTGCTGCAAAACTTGAGAAACTTTCTTGGTATATTGGAACTTCAATTATTTCATCCGTAAAATGAAGATAGTAATAGTGCCTTCTTTATGGAGTAGTTGAAAGGATGCAATGTAAAAATATCTATTTGGCAATTTAACCACTGCTATATAATATCATATTCGTGGGAAATTTCTAATGATTAGTATCCAGTATTATACCATGGTAACCATACAGCCCAAAGTACCACTGTGGTTGTTCTTGAATAGCAATAACACTTTGCTATGTCCTTCTTTTTGGTTACCCCTGTTTAGATGCTTTGCTCTCATTCCATCTTTCTAGATTCATTTCTGTCTCTGATAAAACACTCTAACAAAAGCAACTAAGGGAAGAAAAGCATTTATTAAAGCATACAGGTTGCGGTCTACCACTGAGGAAATTCAGGGCAGGAAATCAAGGAGGAATCTGAAGGCACGCCTGCCACATATTACTGCTGATCGAGGAACTCAGTCACAGCCAAGGAAGTGGAGCAGAAACCATGGACGAATGCTGCTTGCTGGCTCACCAGCAGTCTGCTTATACTTAGCTCGCTTTTTATACAGTTCAGGATCACATGGCCAGGCAGTGGTGCTGCCCACAGTGGGCTGGACACTCCTACACCAGCTGAAAATGAACACAATCTCCCATAGACATGTTCACAGGCCAATATAATGCTGGGCTTCATAAAGATGAATTTTTAAAGTTTGTCATGCACTTTGCCTGTATTCACCTCTCCCTGTCCCACTAGACTCCATCTTTCTCTCAGTCTCTTTTCTGTGTATATACATATATATGGTTTTATATGATTATATAGTATCCTGGGTCTACAGATAAGATAACATGATATTTTTCATTGTGAGTCTAACTTATTTGCTAATATAATGATCTCTAGTTCTGCCTACTTTCTAGAAAGTGTTATAATTTCATTCTTTAGGACTGAAAAAAGACTCCATTGTGTATCCATGCCATATGTTTTTATCCATAACTTTGTGGATAGGATCCTAGGCTAATTTCATAGCTTAGATAGTGTGAATAGTACGGTAATAAATATGAAATTTCATGTGTCTGTTTGTTATGATGATGTATCCTTTAGACACATACCTAGTTAGGTCATGAAGTAGCTCAGTTTTTACTGTTGGGAAGAACCTCTGTATTGATTTCCATGGTGAGAAATTTATGTTTCCAACAGTGTGTATTCCCCCCATCCTCACCAGCAGTTGCTGTTATTTATTTTCTTAATTATAGCTACTGTCCCCAGGGCCAGATGAAATCTCTATGTGGTTTCCTAAATGACTAAGTATATTGAGTATTTTTCATGTGTTTGTTGGTCACTTGTATTTCATCTTTTGAGGAATCTCTTTTCACTGATACCTTTATTGATTGGGCTTTTGAAGGGTTATGTCTAGTTTTTGTTAGTTCTTTATGTAGTCTAGATACTAATTTTCTGTCAAATGTATAAATAAAAAATATTTTTCCCATTCTGTATGCGCTCTCTGATTTATTTTTTTCTTTGCTGTGCAGAAGCTTCTTAATTTTATTCAATTCCATTTGCCAATTTACTGAGCTACTTTACAGAAAGTCTTTATATATGGTTCTATATTTTGAATTGTTTTACCTATGTTTTTATATAACAATCTCAGAGTTTCAAGTCTTATATTAAGATCTTTGATCAAGTTTTGAATTGATTATCTTATGGGGCAAAAGACAGAGACCTGTAGCTTCATTCTCTATATGTGTGTATTCAGGTTTCCCAGCCCCGTTGTTAACAAAGCTACCTTTCTCTAATGCTTTTGGAAACTTTGTGAAAAAAAAATAGGTGATTATAGCTGTGTAAGTTTAATTCTGTGTCCTCTACTGTATTCCATTGGTTAATATATCTGTTTTTGTGTTTTGTGTTATATGCTGTTTTTGTTATGATGGCTATTTACTATAACTTGAGATAAAGCATTGTGAAATTTCCGGTATTTCTCTGTCTATAAAGAATCGCTTTAGCTGTTCTGGGTCTTTTGTGATGCTATATGAATTTTAGGATAGTTTTAACAATTTCTGTGAAGGATATCATTGGAATTTTTATGGAAATTACATTTCATTTCAGCAGTTTTATATTTTGCCAATTCATGAGCATGGGAACTCTTTCCACCTTTTAGTGTTTTCTTCAGTTTCTTCCAATTTAATTTCAAGTTTCATTGTGGAGGTCTCCTGCCTCCTTGGTTAAGATTATTCCTAGATATTTAGTATGTTAAGCTACCACAAATGGGATTTTTTCCCCTGATTCTTTTCTCAGTATGTTTCCTATTTGTATACAGAAAATCTACTGAATTTTGTATGTCAATTTTATATCTTGCTACTTTGCTGAAGATGTTAAATAGTTCTAAGATTTTTCTGATGGAGCTTTTGGGGTCTCCTTTGTAAGGATTTTGTCATCTTCAAAAAAGGACAATTTGATTTCTTCCATTCCCATGTGTATCTGTTTTATTTACTTCTCTTGTCCTATTACTTTAGTTAAGATTTCAAGGACTGCATTGGCTAGGTGCGAAGAAAGTGGACATCTTCGTTTTGTTCTTGATTTTAGAAGGAATGCTTTTCTCCACTTGTTATAAAGTTAGCTATCGATTTGTTGTATTTAACCTTTATATGTTGGGACATTTTCCTTCTATTTCTGGTTTCTTTGGGGCTATTATCATGATACGGCATTAGATTTAGTCAAAGACCTTTCCTTTACCCATTGACATGATTAAGTGATTTCTATCCTTGTGTCTACTAATATAATTTATGATATTTATTTATACATGATTATTTGAGGCATCTTTGATTGTTTTTGAGACAGGGTCTCTCTGTAGCCCCAATTAGCCTTGAACTCATTGTGTAGACCAGGCTGGACTTGATCTCCCAGAAATCCACCTGCCCCTGCCTCTGCCTCTGGAGTGCTGGAATTAAAAGTGTGCACTTTCGCAACTGTGTAGTAAGTATACTTACCAAAAATACCTAATCAGAAATCATCACAGTGTAATGATCAGGTTAAATTAAACTGTCAGTCATGAATGATGGCACACACCTGTAATCTCAGAACTTCAGAGAAAAAGATAGCTAGATGAGGAACTCAAGATCTATCCAGTGGGTTGGAAGTCAGCCTGGCCTACATGAGACCCTGTCTCAACCCCTTTCCAAATTGTTCTGCATTTGGCAACCGCTTTAACTCTTCTTAAACATTAGTAAGAATTAGTAAATTATAAAATCTAAATAGTAAGAATTAGTAATTATGAAATCATGAATGAAATAAGGCTGTTTAATGTCTTTGTCAAAGAGACAAAAGACATGACAACCAAACAAATGCACCATATGATTTGCATAAGGTCTAAACTTAAAGGTGATTAATGGGCATCTGTGTGGTGAATAGAAGAGTGAGACCATGGATAGCGGGGGAAATTTGAATACAGGTTTCATTTTAGGTATCATTATTTTCCTGAGTTAAGCTTATTAGATTTAGTAATTGACTATATAGAAACATATCTACATCCTTAGTAAATATCTGCTAAGACAACTGGGGAGAAGAATTGCATGATATATACAATTTATCCTGAAATGCTTTCAGTAAATTATACATCGAAAAAGAAGTTGATGTCGTGTTTGCAGTTTGAGATTGCTTACAGTTGTGAATTTATGTGAATGATGTTCAATGTAGTCTTCCTCCATTTTTTCAAAATAAAAAAGTTAAGACAGCATAAAGTTGAGCAATATTTTTAAATAGACAAAGTTTGTAATCATCAATATTTTGAAATTTACTTTAAAATCAGTGATACAAGTGACAAGATTTTAAAAAATCACTTTATATTTATTTAGCATCTATTAAGTACCTAATATGTTTCATAATTATGAATATTTCATAAATAAAGATAGGCTATTAGGCATTATTATTCTGAATGTAGGGATAAGATAAATGAAGCTTAGTGAGTTTAAGCAATTTGACAAGGTCCAAAGCTAATACTTTAATTCCAGTCCAGCATCTAAAACTCATATCCTCTTGATTCTACCAGAATCTACTAGTCAAAGTTAAAGTCTGAGTTGTGGACTCAGGCAGTTTGTTTCTATCTTTGACCAGATGTGTGATTTGGGAAAAGTTGCATAAAGTGAACACAATATGTAGAATACCTATACTGTAGATTATGTTGTAAAGCTAAAGCCATTGAAACTACTTAGTATAGTTTTAAGCATGCAGCAGAGGCTAGATAAGCATCCACTGGAAGACTCCTGCTTTTATGTGTGTTTTCTCATCCTTATGTGTTCAGTGCAACAATCATGCAAGGCAAGCTCCTCCAACTAATGCAAAAGGTACAATAAGGACCCCAAGATTTAAACCTAGGTCTCTGTAACACCAGAACCTGTACTTAGTCTTCAGTGTGGCACACTGAAGCATTTTCTAAGTACATTATCCTAATATTTTTTGAATAAATAACTTATTGAGAATTTCATATATGCATATAAGGTGTTTTGATCAAATCCATGCCCACTCTTTCCCCTCCAAATCCTCTGATATTTTTCTGGCTTCTGCAGGCCCCTTAACTAACATGTACATACCCACAGGCACAGACACTGACACGCCCACATACATACACATACACATACATAATTTGAAATAGAAATAAAATAATAAAATATAAAGCTATTTTTTTCTTTGATTTATTTATTTATTTTTATGGGGCTTTTGGCTACTATAACATTCCCCCCTCTGAAGAGGTAACCTTAAAATCTTTTACGGATTAAATAAAAGTGCCCAAATATTTACGACGACATTTTTGGCCTTTGGAACAGAGTATGATGCTAAGAGGCCAAAGGACATTGGGAGTTTTAGCCAAGAAACTGGCTACTTTTCTTTGGGGTCTTTTTAACCCTAACTGCCTAGCTAATTCCTACCTCCTATTCTTATCACATCATCCTCTGAAGAGGTTACCCAAATTGCCAATAGGGAATTGGGACAGAGACCACTCTGGCTTCTTCCATCCTGAACGGGGGCACAGGGTGAGGCAATTGGAGCTTCAGTGTTTCTATAAAAGACTCCCAAATTATATATCTCTTATCTCTAAGGGGAAAAGAAAGTCCTTAACTGGTGAATAAGAGATGTGAAGGAGGAGTAAAGGCAAGATAATTAGCAGTAGTATAAGCTTTAGACAGGGAACTAGAAAAAAGTCAGAACAGGGCAATTTTCAAATGTTCATATGAGAGTACACTGGAATTTCTTGAAAAGGGCTTCAAAGCACCCCTCTATTGAGTTCCTCCTCATTTTTTCTTTGGTCTTCCAAGGCTGCACTCTAGAGTGATGGATTTGGGATTTGCTTTCAGGCACTTTGATAGCTGTTGGCCTGGGTAGAATCAGTGTCAGTTCCGCTCAAAGGAGTCTAGACAGGGGGAGAAAAAAAATTTATCCATAATTTTAGAACAATAGCTGCTTGTCTCCCTTAACTACAAGTGGGCACTATAGTATTGGAGACCAAGATTTGAAATATTACATCTGAGCAGAACTTTCTGGTTAGGAACAAAATCATCAATGAGAAATAATTGTCCAACTTTTTATACGGACTTAAGCCAAATGTCTGGGAAGTGTAATCCTTTGAACGCTAGTTTCTTTTATTTTTTTCCCCACTTAATTGTTTATTTAACAACCACATACTTAGAAGAAGCATATCATTACAAGAGCATTGACATATTCAATAACAATTTTCTGAGCTAAGATGCATCTTTTTCAAAATTGGCTGTAAATTTTTAGGTTTACAG
>NW_008336314.1:1496775-1498071 GCF_000622305.1 Nannospalax galili | reverse complement strand
TGATTAGAAGAAGCATTTCACTACAGATTTTGCTCTCACTCCAGAGCAAGAGAACATCTCTTTCACAAGTGGGCGCAAGTTTCTAGGTTCACAGTTGAATTAATACAGTTATACAATATTGAACTCAGTATAAGCCCTGTAAGACATAAAACTGAATGAGTTTTTAACCTTTAAAAAAGATCTCCATTTCATTTTAGAATATATTCTTCCTTGCAGAAAGATTCATTGTTTTTGCTACTGAGATATTGGTGCGTGCATCTCTAATCTGTATGTATCTGATTATTACTAGTCATAATCGGCAGCACTTTGATCCTTGACGCCTGTGTATGTCTATGAAATCATTGGGTATATTTCAGTGGTAATGTTTATCACCTCTACTAATTAGCATGATGTAAATTTCCATGCTTCCTCCTCAAATATAATACATATTTTAAAATTTGTTGATTTTGTGTGTGTGTACATCACACAGAACCTCCCAAACCATCTTATTCAACTATACACCCACTTCCTAGAAGGTACCTTAGCCTCCCTACCCCTACTAGAACCCTTATACTCTGGTATCCCTGCTAATGTCTGCTATGTGGTCGGCACCCCAGCCAATCCCCACTACTTGCCCTTCTGGTGAATCTAGTCAGCCTATCTAGAGGTCTTTGTTTTAGGAGGGTCAGATGTTCCTCTTCTAGCAGCAATCAGTTGTCAATAATCCTTTAGATAAGATTAAGGTCTGTTGTTCATTTTCCCAGTTCTATGCTGGGCTACTATCTGGGAGTCCCTTTGGCCACCCTGCCCAACAACTCAAAAGTTGGTATCTCCTATCTGGCATTATTGCTTGTTATGTAGCCTTTAGCTATGCATAGGGACTCTTTAGAAATTATATTGACCCCTTTAACCTTTGGTTATACTTTCTTTGTGGGTGTTTAAGGCCATACAGTGGGCCCAGATAAACCAATTTATTTTTACTCTTAAAGTCGTTTGAGGATCTGTTCCTCAGGGGTCACATGGGCTTGGGAGGAGCCCCTGGCTCCTTTCTTTTACCAGTTCCATCTATGTGAAGATAAGTCAAAAGTCCTGCTTGACCATGGCTGGCTTCGCTTGGAAGCATGGAGGAAATTATTCTTCTGTGTTGACCCTCTTCTTTGTAGACCGGACACTGGTTCGAGTCCATCTTGTGGGGTCTCCTCGGCCTCCTTGATCAAGAGGACAGGTGTCCCACCACAATTACAGGACATTTTGAGAGATGCTCATAGTCCCCTAGGAAGGCAAGGAGCAAAAACTGTCCTTTATGTCCCTCTGACC
>NW_008336314.1:1494792-1495675 GCF_000622305.1 Nannospalax galili | reverse complement strand
ATATATTCTGGTTATTAAACCTCTGTCAGATGTGTCGCTGATAAAGATTTTTTCCCATCAGACTGTGGGTTTTCTGTTTGCTTCCTTGGTTGTCTCCTTTGATGTACAGAAGCTTTTTAGTTTAATGAGGTCCCATTTGTTAATTCTTGCCCTTGTTTCCTGAGCAATTGATGTCTGGTTTAGAAAATCCTTTCCTACATCTATATCTTGTAGGTTATCCCAGTGTTTTCTTCTAAGAGGTTCAGAGTTTCAACCTTTACATTAAGGTCTTTGATCCATTTGGAATTGACTTTTGTGCAGGCTGCAAACAGGGGGCTTAATTTCATCCTTCTACAGGTACAGATCCAGTTTTGCCAGAACCATTTGCTAAACATGCTGTCTTTCCTCCAGTGAATATTCTTGGCCCCTTTGTCAAATATCCAGTGGCTGAAATTGTATTTACTCATATTTGAGTCTTCAGTTTTGTTCCATTGATCTATTGGTCTATTTTTTTGTGCCAGTAGCATGTTGTTTTTTACTATATCTCTGTAATACAGCTTAAAATCTGGTAGAGTAATCTACCCTGGCATTGCTCTTAGTGCTTAGGATTGTTTTGGCTATCTGAGGTCTTTTGTGTTTCCATATAAATCTTAGGACGATTTTTTCCAATTCCGTGAAAAATGTCATGGGGATTTTGATTGGCATTGCATTGAATCTATATATGACTTTTGGTAGGATGATCATTTTCACAATATTAATTCTACCAATCCATGAGCATCTTCTGATGTCTTCCTCAATTTCTTTCTTTAAAGAGTTAAAAATTTCCTTGTAGAGCTCTTTAATGTCTTTGGTAATTGCAACCCCTGCTTGTTTTTTAGTGTCACAAGCTTGGAATTTTTTTTTT
>NW_008336314.1:1493631-1494612 GCF_000622305.1 Nannospalax galili | reverse complement strand
TGCTCTTTCTCTGATTGCTTGTCATTGGTATATAGAAAGGCTACAGACTTTCATATGTTAATTTTGTAACCTGCCACTTTACTGAACTTGTTAATAATTTCTAGGAGTTTCCTGATGGAATTTTTGGTATCACTTAGATATAGTATCATATCATCTGCAAAAGGGATAATTTGATCTCTTCTTTTCCAATATTACTCCAAGGATTACTTCTTTAATTTCCTGCTCTTGTCTTATTGCTCTTGCAAGAGTTTCAAGCACTATGTTAAAGAGAAGTAGAGATAGTGGGCAGCCTTGTCTGGTTCCTGATTTCAATGGGAATGCTTCCAGATTTTCTCCATTTAGAATGATGTTGGCTGTGGGTTTGTTATATATGGCTTTAATCATGTTGAGGTATGTTCCCTCCAGTCCAGTCCTCTCTAGGACTTTGAACATAAATACATGTTGAATTTTGTCCAAGGCCTTCTCTGCATCTATTGAGATGACTATGTGGTTTTTGCCTTTGAGCCCATTTATATGATTTATGATGTTTATTGGCTTACATATATTGAATCATTTCTGTATCTCTGGGATAAAGCCAACTAGATCATGGTGGATGATCTTTTTGATGTGTGTCTGTATGCAGTTTTCAAGTATCTTGTTGAGAATTTTTGCATCTATGTTCATTAAGGATATGGGTCTATAGTTTTGTTTTTTGGTTGTATCTTTACCAGGCTTTGGTATTAGAGTGATGCTGGCCTCATAGAAGGAATTGGGAAGTTCTCCCTCCATTTCTATCTTTTAAAATAAGTTAAGTAGTATTGGATATAGATCTTCTTTAAATACCTGATAAAATTCTGCTGTAAATCCATCTGGGCCTGGGCTTTTTTTAGTTGGGAGGCTTTGTATCACTGTTTTAATTTCCTTGTATATTATGGGTCTGTTTAAACTGTTGATCTCTTCTTGGTTTAACTTTGGAGGTTCCCATGATTTCAGATATTCCTC
>NW_008336314.1:1489842-1492489 GCF_000622305.1 Nannospalax galili | reverse complement strand
TTTCCATCCTTTCACTTTAAGATAGTGTCTGTCCTTGAAAGTGAGATGAGTTCCTTGCAGACAACAAAAAGATGCATTTTGTTTCTTAACCCATTCACCTAGTTTGTGTCTTTTGACTGGGGAGTTCAGTCTGTTAATATTTAAAGTTATTAATGAAAGATGAGTATTGAATCCTGTCATCTTTATTTCTATTTACATTTGTGATATAGCTGTATTTTTCCACAGCAATGCCTTCATTGAATTTCTTTCTGCAACCCCTTGGGTTTAGTCATTCCTTTCTTCAGCCCTTTGTATTGCTTCCAGAACTCTCTGAAAGGCTGGTTTTGTGGACACGAATTCCTTCAGCCTATTTATGTCATGGAAGATTTTTCTTTCCCCTTCCACTATAATAGACATTTTGGCCGGGTATAGTAGTCTGGGTTGGCATCTGTGATCATTTAAAACTGGGAATGCTTTGGTCCAGGCTCTTCTGGCTTTCATAGTTTTCACTGAAAAGTCAGCTGTAATCCTAATGGGTTTTTCTTTACATGCGACTTGTTTCTCTTTTGCAGATTTCAGTATTGTCTCCTTATTTTGTATGTTTAGTGTTTTTACTATGATGTGCCATGGAGAGTTTCTTTTCTGGTCCTCTCTGTTTGATGTTCCGCGGACTTCTTGTACTTGGTGGATAATTTTCTGTAGATTTGGGAGACATTCTTGTGTGATTGAATTTAAAATATCACCCATTTCTTTGTTCTTTCTTCTCTGTCCATAATTTATAGGTTTTGCCTTTTAATGCTGTCCTAAAATTCCTGCATATTCCTTTCCGTGAGTTTTTAAACAGGAATTTTCTATGCTTTACCTAAAAGCACTTCTAACTTTGATTTCTGGAAGGCAAACCCTTTATCTTTCAGTCTTGATATAGTTTTCCATTTCATTCATCCTATTGGTGAGGCTTTCTCCTGTTATTTCTAATTGGCTTACTGAGTGTTTCACTTCCTTCTTCATTTCAGCCCGAGTAGTCTTCAGTATTTCTAGCTTTTTTCTGAATTCATTCAGAAGTTTATCCATATCTTCCTTGAGTTCTCTGATTTCTTTATGTGTTCTTTAAATTCACTGAATTTTTTTTATCATGTTCATAATTGTTTTTTTTGAGTTCCATGTCCTGCATTATCTCTAGTCGTTTCTCATTGTACTCCTCTAGAGGATTATTGGTATTTGGTGGGGTTATGTTAATTTGTTTTTTCATGTTATTATTTTTTTCTCTGATTTTGACATGTGAATTTCTTTTGTAGTTTCTGATTCTTGTGTGAGACTCAAGCCTTCAAGTTTAGGTCTGCTTCTTTTTCTGAACTTTATGTTTCTTTGTGGTTTAGTTTTTGAACATGAAAGGCTGGTTTCTCTAAGCTTCAGGTTCTCTCTTTTGATTTTATATTTTAGTGGCCAGATTGCTTTTGTCTTCAGGAGTTCCCATAGAGGCCCAAGTCAGTTGAGGATCAGATGCTCTCAGGCTTTCTCCTAAGGTCTGGATCCCTCCAGAATAGATTTTGGCCTCAGGAATTTGGAGGTTAGACTGGCCTGGGAGCCGGGCCCAAGAAAGATGCTGGTCTAGGGCAGCAGGTGGCTGTGCCAGCCAGAGATGCAAAGGAAGATGAGGGTGGGAGGTGGTTCCAAGGGCCCCTTGGGATGCACTGAGGAGCTGGGTTGGTCTGGATGCAAAGGACCAGGAAGAGGAAAGTCAGCCTTGGAGTCCAGGAAAGAGGCTGGCTTGTTGTGCAGACCCAGCTAGGCAGAGGGAGGTGAGGGTGGGGGCCAGGCCCAGAAGCAGTGCTTCTGGGACCTGAGAAGGAACTGAGTTGCTCTGGATGCAGAGGATCAGGAAGCAGTGGTGGTTCCCCAGGTGTCTGGGGTGCCAAGACAGGGAATGGGACAGGACCCATGCTAGGAGGAGAGACTGGAGGAGGAGATGGGAGGGTGAGTAAGGCTGGGGGAGTCAAAGCTTCAGGGCCCAATCAACTTACCCTAGAGAGAGAAGACTGCCAGCCGGAGAAAGGCCTGTGGGTCCTGCAGACCCAGGGAAGCAGAGCAAATTCTAGTTTCTTTTACATTCTAATTTTTATTCTTCTTCAATTTATTGAAAGTGTAGATCAAAGAGTGAATTACAAATACATTTCATATTTCCCCTTTAGTTAATTAATTAATTAATTAAATAACCACATACTTAGAAGAAGCATTTCATTACAACAGCATTGACAAATTCAATAACAATTTCCTGAGATAAGATGCATCTCTTTTAAAATTGGCTATAAATTTTTAGGTTTACAGTTGAATTATTACAGTTATATAATATTCTACTCAGTATAACCCCTATAAGACATAAAATTAGATGAGGTTTTAACCTTTAAAAAAGATCTACATTTCATTATTAAAATACACAATTTCATATAGAAAAATTCATTTTTAATGCAATTGACATTAAGATGTTTGCACATGCGTTTCTAATCTCTATGTATTTGATTATTACTAGTCACGGTTAGTTACTTTCTGAGCTCCTTGGCTTCTGAGCATGGATATAAAGTCATCAGGTAGATGTCAATGGTAATGTTTTTCATGTCTACTAATTATTAAGGAGCAAATTTTATGCTTTGATGAATTTTTTTTAATGAAA